>NC_045989.1:16437527-16672527 GCF_010909765.2 Amblyraja radiata | reverse complement strand
CAGCTTCCCATGCTAAAGGAATCATGAGTGAATAATGAAAATTGCAAACTATAAGAAGCATTTGAAAGTCACCAGATTAGCAACTCTTCGGGGTTTCTACCAACAGATCCTATTGTCCGCCTTCATGATCTACCTACCCCCTGCAAAACATATCTATTCTTAAACCCCAGCCCCTTCTCCCTTTCTCCATTTCACCTCACCCACAGCTGACAATGGCCTGTTTCCTTTACCATCGTTACTTTTTGGCATATTTTTCATTCATTTGTTCAATATCTCTCGATATCACTGTCTATATTTTTTGTTTCCCTTTCCCCTGACTCTCAGTCTGAAGAAGGTTCTCGACCTGAAATGTCACCTGTTCCTTTTCTATAGAGATGCCGTCTAACCCGCTGAGTTACTCCAGATTTTTGTGTCTTTTTTCGGTTTAAACCAGCATCTACAGTTCCTTCTTACACAATTCACATTGGCGGGTTTCCAACCCTCCTGGAATTTCAAGTGTTTTGAAAAATTCAACAAATGGGTCTATTGCCTCGGCAGCCACTTACTTCCTTTAAACCCCTTGGATGCAGACTTGAACACCCCACTGATCTGTTGGACTGGAGCCCAGTGCGTTTCCAACTCCTCATATTACAAGTCCCTGCCAGTTATGAAATTAGCCCATGTCATCATGCGCAACGTCCTTCATGGTGATAACTGATGCAAAACGCTAAAGATCGCAAAACGCTAAAGAAGCACACAATTCAATAAAATACTGATGTCAACTCAATGAGCAAGATCATTTACTTTCAAACGGATGTAATTGTAAATCTGTGATTTAAATGAACAGGTTAAACTCAGCTATTCTGACACTACTGGTAATATCACGTGCAGTAAATTGCCCTCAGACTTTTTTCATTACACAAAACATCTGTGGAATTCTCTGCCTCAGAGGGCAGTGGAGGCTGGTCTCTGGATCCTTTCAAGAGAGCTAGATAGGGCTCTTAAAGAAAGCGGGGTCAGGGGATATGCGGAGAAGGCAGGATTGGGGATGATCAGCCATGATCACATTGAATGGTGGTGCTGGCTTGAAGGGCCGAATGGCCTACTCCTGCACCTATTGTCTATTGTCTATAACATCACTGTAAATTTGTGGCTTTCTTAAATATGTCTTTTTGTCCAATTTATTCATGTATTTTTCATCATAAATCATAATCACAATAGTTGAGGTGAATCAAAATCATTGTAATTGGCTGACCACAATAGTATTGAATGAATTTCGATACCCTGCTTGCCGTCACCAACAGCAAGCCAATTAATTGTCATGTTCAAAGTCCTGGATTCTAAACACTCACAAGAGTCAAGAACGTTTCTTCTAGGCTAGAAGGTGCTGCTGGCTGTTATTGAGTAAGTACCGAGAAGAGAGATTCTTTGCTGTGGGAGAATAAACAGTGGGCAGCGTTTGGCACATTGTCTCTAGTGCAGCATCACTGTCATCTGCACCACACCACATTATGCTAGAACAACACTTTTAGCACTGATTGTATTTGGAAAAGCATCCTCTGCTCAGCGGAGCAGCAATATAGTCTTGATCCAAACTCTGAAGGGTGTTTAGGAGGCTTATGATTAGGTAGGCACATAGATACGCAGGGAATGGAGGGGCATGGATCACATGCTGGCAGTGATTAGTTTAACTTGGCATCATGTTCAGCACAGACGTTGTGGGTCGATGGCCCTGTTCCTGTGCCGTGCTGTTCTGTGTTTATGTAAATGCATTAGTCTGCTTTTCTTGACCTCCGTTATTCATGAGGAACTTTTGATGTTGAAATTTGTTTTTAGTCCTTAATATTAAACAAGTAATAAACCCAAGCACACCCATCCGGTGCTTGAGATAAAAGGTGAATTTCATCTCTGTCAAAGGCTTATCTAGTACACGTTGTTCAGGAAAAGACTCTAGTGTAACATTCTCACTAAGGGCACCGGTGATCGTGTCCTCGACCATGTGTGAAGCATTCTTGTAACAGATAACGCACGTGTGCTAGCAGTCCAGGAGTCCCTTCTCCATCTGAAGCCTTATCCTCGAGCATTCCACTGAGCTTCCTAGAACTGTACCTCAGCCTTTCTGAACTGTTGAATATGTTCACACGGAACTGAATGCTATTCACACAGAAATGAATGTTGGGCATTGCGGAGAATCTCAGACACCGCAACTACAAGTATATTCCTCTGCCAACATGTGCCATTGCCTGTAACAAACAGCAAATGTCAGATAGGACAGACTAATAGGTTTATTTTCAGTGTTCAGAACAGTGTTCCTCTGGATCCACAAAATACTTTCCTTGCCCTTGAGATTTCACAACACACGCTCCGTTTAACAGGCTGAGGGCCCCATGACACGGGGCTAGTGGAGTGAGGAGTGAACTCTGCAGACCTTGAGATTAAGGCTGGAGGAATCATAGTTCAGAGAGCAGTACAGTTCGGGTATAGACCCCACAACCCACAATGTCTGACTCCAGCACCATGCCTACTTAAACTAACCTCGTCTGCCTGCACATCCTCACAACTGGCTGGCTGAATGAATTGGAGGACTGCTTGTGTAAGAGTGGGCTCACAAAGTGCAATATTAAGGCAGCAGCATTAGCCATGTACCTGCACTATTAGCTGTTGTACCAGCCTGGTGTCTCTCCTACAGCTGCCCGTCCAGCAGCTTGATCAATCTGCGGGCTGCTGGAGATAGCGATGGGAGTAGGAGACTTCAGGTCACATCAATTCACAACCTCCCACCATTGCAGGAGCAGCTTCGTCCACCGCTGAGTCCCAGATACAACATAATTATGTACATTGGATTAAACCTAGATTATCAGGGTTCACAAGTGTGCCCCGAAAGGCCATTTAGGTAAAATCAAGATGTAGCAAAAACAGATTGATTGCGTGTGTATGTGCGTGTGTATGTGCGTGTGTATGTGCATGTGTATGTGCATGTGTGTGTGCGCGTGCGTATGCTCGTGTGTGTGCGTCTGAATGTGTGTGTGTATGTGCGCGTGTGTGTGCGCGTGCGTATGCGTATACGTGTGTGTACATGTGTGTGTGCATGTGCGTGCGCATGTGTGTGCGTGTGCGTATGCGTGTGTGTATGTGGGCGAAGGAGGAGGAAAGAAGGTCCACCTGATTCTACCTGATCTCCCAGTTGCTAAACACTTTAATTCTCCTTCCCATTCCCACACTGACCTTTCTGTCCTAGGTCTCCTCCATGGTCAGAGTGAGGCTAAACGCAATTTGTAGGAACAGCATCTCATATTTTGCTTGGGTAGCTGACAACCGACCCAGTGGTACGAATATTGATTTCACTAACTTCAAGTAACTCCAGCATTCCCTCCCTCTCTCTCTATCTATCCATCCCCCACCCTAGTCGCACCAGCTTCTCGTTTTCACCCAACAAACAGCTAACAATGGCCTGTTTCCTTCATCATCGTTACATTTTTGTTCATTGTTCTTCATCTCTCTACATCATCGCCTATATCTCTCGTTTCCCTTACCCCCGACTAGTCTGAAGCGTCACCCATTCCTTCTGATCAGAGATGCTGCCTGTTCCACTGAGTAACTCCAGCTTTTTGTGTCTATATTCGATAAATTAACCTCCTCTATTTAACACCCTCAACTAATGTAGATTAGTAAAAGAAAATCATGCTGTATTCTTATTTTCTCCAGACTTTTCATGTGGGTGGCACAGTGATGCAGCTGAGAGCTGTGGCCTCAGAACGCCAGAGATCTGGGTTTGATCCTGACATCCGCTGCTGTCTGAGCTTACACCTTCATGCGACTGCTTGGGTTTCCTCCACTTGCGAAAGATGTGCAAATTGTCCCTAATGTGTAGGGAATGGATGAAAAAATGGGATAGTATAGAACTAGTGAGAATGGGAAATCAATGGGCCGAAAGGCCTGATTCCACTAAACTAAAACTTGACCAGCAGAAATTGTGACTCTTCATAACCCTACACCAACCAAATTCTAATAGATCATTATATCCTTTTCTTTTAAGGGCAACATTATTATTTTGAGGATCAACATTATAAAGATCATTGCAATAATAAGAGACCTTTATTTCAACACAAAGTTGCTTTGTCAATAATAAGGAACCAAACTTTTATTTTCCCGATGTTGTCTGACATGCTCTGAGCATTTTGTTGGTGAGAGGTTATGATGTAGGTTTTCAAGACTATCTTTGGGAATGCACAGCACCCACTGGAAATAAATCACAGCAGCAGAATTCATTTTTTCATATTTTCTCATGACATGGGATGCCATTCAGCCCATTGAATCTATGCCAGCTCATGGCACAATCTTATCAATCCCATTCCCCCACATGATCCCATAGCCTGTTCTCCCTCACATCCCCATCAATTTCCCCCAATTCCTTCACCACCCACCAACTCCAGAGGTTATTTACAATTACCAATTAGCCTGCCATCCTTTGGGACATGGAAGGAAACCAGAGTACTTAGTTTCCTGGAGAATATGCAAACTCCACACAGCCAACACCAGAGATCAGGATTGAATCCACGTCTATGAAGCTACAAGACAATTCAATGGCAAGTAACTAACGGTTTAATGATTTTCTTGGACAGGTCAAACTGCAACAGTTTAGGTAAGCAAACAAGGTTGCAACATTGTATAGTAAATATCTAAAAGTCCACATTGTCAAGCACACTTTCTTCTTCAACATAACTTTTTACGGTTAGCATTCACCCCACCAACATCAAAAGCAAGAGTTTCACACATGCAGTACAAGAAATATTACAAAACCTAAGATGTGATCGTCATTTCCTCTCTGGCCATCGAGCACTGCTGTGGCAAATCCGCCATATTCTTCACTGAATAAATGCTGTCTCTATTGCTAAAATATGATAACTAATTAAACTATTTATGTGCTATTTCGGCCAATAGTTACAAAAATGACTTTAAAAGGAATTCACCACTTCACAGCAAACCTGGTAAAAGAGGTTCACTGTAATACGAGCACTCTCATTGTTTAAAAACGGCAGGAATACGGAAAGATGACCATGGAGCAGTGTTAAAAATGCATAAAATGTTGAATGATAGTCTAGCCTCTAAGGAAGGGTGCAGATTTACAGATCCAATTCCTCAAAGGAGAACCATTATCCTGGAAAATGTGAAAATAGTTTATTGTGTGAAATCAAACTTCTATGGTGCCCTGATTACTTAAAACAACTCAAAACTCAGGCTAAACTCAAATAGGTTCAGCTCAAATTCCTTCTTTAAAAGAAACACACAGCAGTGCAGGAGCTCTGCCTCCGTCTGATTGTCCCGGTGAAATGGATTATGTCAGAGGATAACACTTACACCCATCAAAAAAAACTGTACCATGAACATGACAAGTATGAGGTCACCCAAACAGTCTGTGCAATTAGAAGGAAGGATTAGCTTCCAGTTTCTGTTAGAGACTGACCTCAGAGAGTAGGGCAGAGAAACAATTCAGTGCCAGCCAGTGATGCCATTTATGCTTCACCCAAGACCACTCCAGTCCCTAGTTTTTAACACAATCCGCGGCACTTCCACCTTGATAAACTAATACAGCTTCCCTGCAAATGCATCCATGCGATTGACCTCAGTAACCCCATGTGGTAACCATTTCTATATTCCCAAACGCCCTGAATTCCCCATCAGATATCTTGGTGCTAATCTCGTTAATGGCTTCCCCAGCTCTGTCCCACACATGAAAGCACTTGTCCGTGTTGCATCAACAATCTCCATATCTTATTATCCATCAGCAAGTGTATCTTCACATTTCTGTCGCTATTCTGTAAATCAATTCTCCCATATATTTGCTCTTTGACCATAAATCTGAATAGCTCCAACTTCCACTTTCTGGCATTCTGAATAGCTAGCTCTCACTGTCAACAAATATATACACACACACACACAAGATTCACACAAACCCCTTGTCATCCATCCCCTGACTTCTTATCTGTGGATCTGCGTTCTAGTGAAGTCAGCCGTGTATTACTGGGAGTGTTGGTGAATAAAGTGTGTTCCTGCACACCCCTCCCCCCATCGTGCCTGTTTGCTGCGAGATGGGTTGCATTCAATGCTGGGAAGAGTGGAAACATCAATAACCGGTTTGCAGCCGAATAAGGAACACCAGTAATCAGGACACGGGTATTTATTTTACTTTAGAGATACTGGCCCTTTGGCCCAGAGAGTCCGCGCCGACCAGCGATCACCCATACACTAACACTATCTGCCGTGAGGGGGGAGGGGAAGAACAATGGAGGACCCTGCGTGGGGGGACCGCCGTGAGGGAGGCAGGGGGAGGACAAAGGATAATGGGGACCCGCCATGGGGGAACTGTTGGGGCGGGGAGGGGGCCGGCGTGCTTTGTAACTATGTCAGTGCCGTAGGTGGCTGCTATTTGTACACATTGTGTGTGCAAGCAACGAATCTCTCCGTGCCTAGTCACATGTGACAATAAAGTATTCCTATTCCTATCCTGCACACTAGGGACAATTTACAGAAGCCATTTAGCCTACTGACCTGTACGTCATTGGAGTGTGGGATGAAACTGGAGCACCCGGAGAAAACCTACACAGGTAAAATGTACAAGCTCCGTACAGACAACACCAGTGGTCAGGATTGAACCCACGTCTCTGGCACTGTGAGGCAGCAACTTCACCACTGTGCCACCATATTCCTGCAGCCACAGTGGGGTCTGTGGGGCTGGGAGGTTTCAGCTCGTCTCGACCTGCTACGGTGCAGGCTTTACAGGATCTGTAATTTATAAGCCAAAAGTGCAAAGACCACTGCTTGTAGCCCAACGGCCCTCGAAGCCCCAAAATCACCCACAGTATGAAGCAAGGGTTTAAAAGGAAGAATATCATTGATAAGTTATGAATCTCTGGCATAACATTTATTTGACATTCAGCAGCAAGGGTGTGAATCTCAAAATCCAGAGATTAATTATTTTCAAATGAGTGATCTTGTAATTAGATTTAATTTTGAAACTTGCTCTATAGTACATTAAAGAAAATGTCTGCTTGTAAAAATAATTTACACCAATTAACAAAACTTAATTCGGTGCAAATGCAGGGAGATTGAAAGGCCATTGAGAGAGCAGAAGTACTATTTATAGACCCATCCTGCTGCCAGCCTCTGACCTACTTATAGGTCATTTTTCAGGCCAATTGCAGCATATAACAAACCTATCTTTCATCTTGTCACTTACAATTACAGTTCTTTGGTAGCAAGTGAAATACTTCAGACTGCCACTCATTAACATATTGGCCAGTTACATGAGGAAGTGAGGAGGATTTTACTGCATTCACCGCCACATTAGGTGCCAAATTTGACATTTTACAATCCATGTTCTCAGGATATCTAAATCTAAATGTTATTCATTTTTTATGTTATGACATCGGATGGAAGCTGCATAACAAATCTCGTTGCGCTTATGTGCAATGACAATAAAAGATATTATTATTATTAAATAGTTTATTATGACATGATAAGGCAAAATTAAAGAACTTAGCATCCAAGTCTATATCAATGGGCTGTGCCTATAGTGTGATGATGCATTTGTTTGCAAACAATCTGCATCATTCCACAAGATTGCAAGCTGTTCCTGGTATTTTTTAGTTGATGGAAAGCTACAGCATGTACACAGGCTCTTCGCCCCACTGAGTCCACACCGACCATCAATCACCATTTACACTAGCTCCAAGGTATCCCATTTTCGCATCCACTCCCCTCCACACTCAGTCCAATTTACAGAGGGCAATTAACCAACAAACATGCACTTCTTTGGGATGTGGGAGGAAGCCTGAGCACCCGGAGGAAACCCACACAGTCACAGGGAGAACGAGCAAACTCCACACAGACCGCACTCAAGGTCAGGATCAAATCCAGGTCTCTGGCGCCATGAGGCAACGGCTCCACCACATGAGCTGCCTTTCCAGCAATTATTTCTCACTGAAGTATTCAACTCAAAGAACAAAACCAAATTTATTAGATTTAAACTTAATTTGTTCATATCTGCAGTGAGCTACTTGTGAAATATTTCAGACAGCCCCGTCCAGGATTCTGAATCTGAGAGGGATGAAACAGGACGGACAGTGTCTATCCGTGCAGCACCTATCTGGCAGATTTTCCCAGCAGCTCCACCACTCTGTCCATAATGCTTTCAAAAGATAATTATGCAAGAAAATGGTTCAATTACCTGCAAAAGATCTTCAATATTTTTCTTCAGTTTCTGCTTCTCCTTTTCATGCTGTTCTTTGAGCTCTTCAGTCTCCTGGTCACGGTTAGATACCTCCTCTTTCAGAACACCCCGAAGTGCTGTCAGTTCTCGTTCTCGTCGCCTCAGCATCTCCTGCTGATCTTCTTTAGCTATCAGCACCTCTTCCAACTGCTGTTTTGCTTCAATTATTTCCTGGAACCAAACACAATATTCAAGAACTCTGCCAAGAACATTGCTGACACAACCACCACCAGCACAAAGATTTGTGGGTTGAGGTAAGAGATGTATGCATTGCACACTTCCACATTACAAACAGACAGCATCCCAACTCTAATACTGAAGACCTGCACTCCAGATCCAGCTGCATCTCCAGCCAAGCCCTTACAAGACAGATACATCACTGGCATCAACCCAATAATGTGGAAAATTGCCCAGGCATATTCCGCTCACCGCATAAAGCAGGGCAAATCCAATCCCATTATTCACCATCCAGAAAGCCCACTTTCACTCAATGAACTGATGAAATATCCAGTTGACTGTGCTATTCAGTGGCACAAAATGCTGGAGTAACTCAGTGGGACAGGCAGCATCTCTGGAGAGAAGGAATGGGTGAATTTTCCCTTCTTCAGACCTCGACCTGAAACGTCGCCCATTCCTTCTCTCCGGAGATGCTGCCTGTCCCGCTGCGTTACTCCAGCATTTTGTGTCTATATGTATTGTTATGTTGTACATCATTGAGCAGGCTATATCCAATTTGTCTGTCTGAGAGTAGGCATGTCGAAAAGAAACATTCTCTCTGCGAAGTTTCCTTTAATGGTGCACCTTGCTATTTTAACATCCTCATTTTCCCCGGAATCCTAGACAGTAATACTAATACATGGAGCCAGGAGTCGAGTATCTGAGTGGCTGAGAAAGAAAGGACTAGGGAAAATGGGAAAAGTATGCAGGATGTGCTTTAGAAAATAGTTTCTACAATCAATACACATTCATCTTAAGCCCATGGAGCAGATTAGATGTGTTGTGTAGGCACAGAGACTGGGTCAGATCCAGACTGCCCTTTGAATATAATTTTCCTGGTGCCAAAGCTGGTTAATTTGCCATGGCAAGTGTCCTTTTGATATATTTATGTCAGATGCTGGCACAAGGAAACTGATATCCAACTGGTGCAAGCCTTCAGTCACAAGGTAGTGGAGCTAAAAACAATGAGGAAAGTGCGACTGATACGTTACACTGAAGCCTCGTGGAAGATGCTCATCAAGGGTGGTGACAGGAAAGATGTTACACATACAACAGGATGTACAGTCCAACAGATACACCACACAAAGATTATCTAGATGGTCAACAGAGAAACACACACAATAACCAAGGAACCATCAGTAGGAGCCAGCATCACTGCAAAGCCCACATCAGAAGACAGAGTGACTCAACAATTACCACATGCCAACACACAAAGCCACGACAAAGCAAGTCCAGCATCAGAAAAGACACAGGAGAGGATTTGAGCTGATGGACCTGCAACCCCAGTCACTTTTCACCAATGAACACAGTCTGAGCAGTTCTAATGGAAGGGTTTAGTTTTCTTAGCTTAATTTAGAGATATGGCATGGAAACAGGCCCTTCAGCACACCAAGTCCACGCCAACCAATAATCACCCATACACCAATTCTATTCGACACGCGAGGGACAACTTACAGAAGCCAATTAACCTATAAACCTGCATGTCTGTGGAATGTGGGAGGAAAGTAGAGCACCCAGATCAAACCCACATGGTCACAGGAAAATGTACAGACAGCACCCGTAGTCAGGATTGAACCTGGGTGTCTGGCACTGTAAGGCAGCAGCTCTACTGCTGCACCACTGTGCCGCCCCTTTCTCCCAATTGTATTTAAATATTAAATAGAGAGATTTTATATGTGGCTTTAATTATAAAGGATGTGTTGCGTTGTACCAACTGGAACAGGTGACCGATTGCTCAATACATTTGTCTTGCATCGATTGTGTCAAGCAGGCTCGAATGTGTTCGCTTGTACAGGAGTAGGCACACAAACAAGACAAGCACACTTTTGTTTTACTTTTGTTCAACTTGCTGCTGTAATCTCCAGCATCTGTGAGAGTGGTACTGACAAGGAAGCCAAGAACGCAAGCAGCAATTCCATCAACCGGCTGAGAGCAACAAATAGCAGAGGGCTAGGAAAGGAACCGAGCACTTTCCCCCTCTGCATACAACCTCAATTTTAACAAATAATTGCACAAGGCAGAAAAAGTATGCTAAATCAATGATGTACAACCTGCTTTTGCTAAATTTCCAACAGTTCTGATCTTATCCTGCACTCATTATCCTCATAACTCCAGCTCTTTGAACTCTCAATCACACTCAAAGTTTAGTAACTTGCTAATTGATTAATTTTGCAATAGGCTGAATAACTTAGCATCAAACTATCATTCGGAAGATATTTGCAGAACATAGAACAGTACAGCACAGGAACAGGCCCTCCAGCCTTTCTCTTAACTTTTTTTGAAAATGTATTACAATAGATGTTTACGATCTGTGTTCATCTTTCAAACTGAAGAATTTCGGGAGCAAGAAAGAAGAAGAACCGTACAGCTGCAGAACATTAAAACATGGAAACGTTGACATTCATTGTATATCTGTGTTGCTGACATTGTTAAGGAAGCTGAAAACATTTGTTTATGTTGGGTTCATCTGGCCTGACACTCACGAACAATGGCATGGAAAATAATGCAATGTTATAGAACAAAGCAAGAATGACCAGTTTTTGATTCCAGCCCAATGCAGGAATTTCCTAATCCCAGATTACAAATTTAGATACATCTCCAACAACTTCAATGCAAAGTACTGTTTGAAGATTAATTTATTTGTAGATCTTTTAATACAATAACATCATGGCTTTAAACAAACACAGGATGATTTTGTGCGTGGGAGATCATGTCTCACAAATTTGAGTGAGCTTTTTTGAAGAAACCATGAAGTTTAATGAGGGCAGGGATGCATGCGTAGTCCATATGGACTTCAGCAAGGCATATTTATTTCTGCATTTCAGACTTTATTCCTTGGGGACACAGGAGGCTGAAGGGTAATCTTATAGAGGTGTATAAAATCATGAGGAGAATAAGTAATGTGAGTGCAGTCTTTTTTCCATGGTGGGGGAATCTAGAATATGAGGGCATTGGTTTAAGATGAGAGGAGAAAGATTTAATAGGAACCTGAGGGGAAACCTTTTCACAAAGGACAGTGGTATATGGAACAATCTGCCAGAATAAGTAGTTGAGGCAGGTACAATACAACATTTAAAAGACATTTGATCAGGTACATGGATAGAAAACATCTAGTGGGATATTGGTCAAACTTGTGTAAAAGTAGTAACTAAGATGGGGCATCTTGGTTGGCAAGGATGAGTTGGGCTGCAGGGCCCATTAATCTGCTACATGATTCTATAAAGATAGTTACACCAGCATGTTGTGTCTATCTTCGATTTAAACCAGCATCTGCAGTTCTTTCCTACACATTTTATTAGGAAGAAGGGTCTCGACCCGAAAACGTCAATCATTCCTTCTCTCCAGAGATGCTGCATGTCCCACTGAGTTACTCCAGCATTTTGTGTCTCTCTTCAATTTAAACCAGCACCTGCAGTTCTTTCCTACCTATCTATAAAGATAGTTCTGTGATAGCTTCTTATAATGAATGTCCAACTCAAGAAATAACTGCTATTTACAAGTAACTCTCTCGCTGTGGATGAAGGAGGCTCCTGGTGTTATTGTGCCATCTGCAACCAAGCGCTAATATTCAGTGCATCTCCAGCTCCACCCTGTGCTATCAAGGTAGTTATTGAACAGCCAAGTCATAATTCAAAGTTTGGTTTTGGTATTGATTCATTTTTGTCCTTTGTACTGATATACAGTGAAAAACGTTGTTTTTCCTGCTATCCATACATACCATACATGTGTACACCAGATGGTAAATAGATATCAAATACATTGTCACAGCTACAGAAACGGTGCAGTTAAAAAAAATACAATGACCGCATCAAGGTAGACTGGAAGATCAGGAATACATCCTTAACATATGAGTGGTCCATGAATAGTCTTAGAGCAGCGTGGAAGAAACTGTACTTGAATGTGGTGCTGCATGCTTTCTTGCTTTTGTATCTTCTGCCTAACCGGAGAGGGAAGAAGATAGAATGGCTGGGATGCGAGTGGTTTGTGTGATGATCTGGGTTATGTACAGATATCTCTTGCAGAGTGGTCCAATTGTTCATTCAGGTATGAAGCGGTTTAACATTGGGGGAAAAAAAACCCTTTCCAAGGATTTTACAATGGCGAGGAATGTGAAGGAATTTGCAGTGTCTGTCCCACCGGGGAGCGGAGGGTGACAGAAATCACAGCTCACTCACACACAGAAATCCACAACAGACGAATCTACCACCAACATCAACTAGCAAACACCATGTAGCCTTTTGGTAGACGAGGCAACAACAAAACTATTGTCCAATGGGAAGGAGACCTGATCACACAAACAAAAAAAACAATATTTTACAATCTTGGGATTTCAGTGAGATGCACAGGAGGTTTGGCAAAGAGCAGAGTACAGGGAGGGAGGGAAAAGCCGTGCAGACAACTGTTATCTACTTACCATTATCAGCGTCTCTTTCTCCTCATTGTCGGCAGTGAACTTTGCACGATCCAGCTCATCGTGCATTTCCGAGAGCTGATCTTGCAAGTCCCGAATTTCACTCTGGTACTGCTCCCTCTCCATCTTCACTTGCACCAATCTGACAGAAACACGTCAGTACATTATTTCCTTTCCAACCACAGCACACTTTACATCATCGACAGCAAAAATGTCCATTTACAGTGCACCTCTAACCCAGCAAAATCTCCCAAAGTACTTCAGGGGAACTGTTACGGAACTACGGCATAAAATATTAGTGTAGATAGCGAGAAACCTAATCTGTGAGGCAGGGTTTAACAATGTAAACAGAGAATGCTCAAATAATTGGGTAGATTTAGGCAACATCTGTGGAAAGAGACACAAAGTCATGGAGTAATTAAGCAGGTCGGGCAGCTTCTTTGGAGAATATGGATAGGCAATGTTTCGGGACGAAACCTAAAATGTCGCCCGTTCAGAAATGCTGCCTGATCTACTGAGTTACTGAAGATCTTTGTGTCCTTTTGTTAATTAACCAGCATCTGCAGTTCTTTGTTTCTACGTCTGTGGAAAGAGAAACAGTTAAACATTCTGGGTAAAAATTAAGTAAAGATATGAACTGATTTTCTGTTTTTATTTCAGGGTAAGGGAGTCTAAAACTAGAGGGCATAGGTTTAAGGTGAGAGGGGTAGATTTAAAGGGGACCTGAGGAGCATACGTTTCAACATAGATGGTGGTGAGAATATGGAATGAGCTGCCAGAGGAAATATTAGGGGCAAGTGAAATGACAACATTTAAAATACATTTAAACAGGTTCAATGGATAGGAAAGGTTGAGAAGGAAATGGGCCAAATGCCACAAAAGGAACCAGCTCAGGAAAACGCATTGGTCAGCATGGATGAGTTGGACTGAGGGGCCTGCTTCTGTGCTGGAGAACTTTACCACTCTAAGCTTTGAGAAATGTGAGGGGGGAAAAATCAGTACTTGTAACATCCACCCAGGTGACACCAGTTTACCAGCCCTGCAACAGTCATCGCACAAAAATACACAAAACAGAAGCTTCTAGTGCCCATGAACAAATTGAATCTAAGAAACTAACTTTTACCATGGATTTGATTTGGATCCTATCTCACTTAGCTCTGAGAAAAAGGAGAAATAGAAATGACAAAGATTTTTTTAAATGACAGGCCCGAGCCCAATTTTTGGTGTATCAAGCCAGTAACAAAAAGCTGAAGTTTGTAACAAGCTTTGGAAAGTACTGCCAGAATTTAGCTTGATGTTGTAGAATTGCAAATGTGTAAACAAATTATAGCCAAACATGGTGAAATAATATTCTTCAGTGGAATGGTTATCATATAGGATGGTATCAATGAAACAAAGCCGCAACTGAAACATTGACCTCCAATAGGACTAACAGATTGTATTATATTTTGTCCTCTCTGCAGTCAGACTCCAGAAATAATGCATGCATGTTCTCCAGAGATGGAGGCCAAGAAATGTTGCTAAGAACAAATTATGGGTTTGTATGCCAGTAAAACCTTTCTTGCTTCTCATGCTTGATGGATTTTTTTTGAAGATGGCATTTGTCCAGAGTTTCCATCTAATTACTGATTTTTGAAATGAAGATTGCAAAAGAGTGTATCTATGGCAGACAAGAATCATTGACAGTTACCTCTGGATCTCGATAGGAAGGAACTGCAGATGCTTGTTTAAATCAAAGACTGACACAAAATGTTGGAGTAACTCAATGGGACAGACACTATCTCTGGAGAGAAGGAATGGGTGATGTTTTGGGTCGAGACACTTCTTCAGACGGAAAGTCACGGGAAAGTGAAATGAGAGAACATATAGAACAAATGAATGAAAGATATGCAACAAAAAACAGGTAACAGTTCAAGTAACTTCAAGTAACCCCTGCATTCCCTCTCTCTCTAGAGATACTGTTATTGTTATTCTTTTGTATATCTTTCATTCATTTGTTCTATATTTCTCTCCATTATCGTCTATATCTCTCGGTTCCCTTTCCTGTGACTTTCAGTCTGAAGAAGGGTCTAGACCCGAAATATCGCCCATTCCTTCTCTCCAGAGATACTGTCTGTCCCGCTGAGTTCTCCAGAACTTTGGATTGAGTACCTCTGGATCTCTGTGGTTAACAGTGAATACACCAGTGAAGCACTGGTGAAAGCAGCAAATGCTGTAATTCTTCCAACTGCAAGGCCCAGGATTAAAAATTTGAGTCAATGCCAAGTGCTAAATTAATAAATTTAGTAAATTGACAATTAATATTTTGTAATCTCATTCGAGTACAAATATTATGTAACATTATAATTTATTTTACTTGATAGTTTTTTTTAAATCACTAAGTAAAGATGCATTTAATCGAGTTATACATTCCCTCAGATATCCAACCCTGCCTACTCACTCTTCCAGTTGATTTCGTAGCTCTTTATCACTTTTTGCTAGCTGCTCCCGTAAACGATTATTTTCTTCTATATTTTCTTCCATTTCATACTGTAGGCTTTTGAGATTGCCTTTGGTCCTATCTTTTTGCTCTCTCTCATTCTGTTGTCTCTAAAACACAAGAGTTGGCTGTCAGTTAACGTCTTTGACATTACAACCAATGTAACATAAATCCACAGGTTAAGAAGAGTCAGGTCAAGAGTGTTTTATTCGTAATACCAAGATCAATTCATCCAGTTTTCTTTGCAGTTCTTCTGCTTTCTTCTCCGCTGCCAGCACTTTCTTTTCAAGCGCATTTTTCTGCTCCAATAGTGCTTGGTATTCAGAGGAGGTGTCATCCTGAAAATCAAACGTACACAAACATCAACACACTTGTTCTTTCACAAAGTATAAAGAGAGATGAACACAGTCCAGTCCATTGCAGGCTCACCGTTTCTTTCTATCCAGTCCACCTTCATAGTGCTTGTAAGAAGGAACAGCAGATGCTGGTTTAAACCAAAGATAGACAGAAAAAACTGGAAAAAATAGAGAAGTTTGAAAGCCCTGTACCTCCAGACCCAAGAAGAGCTTCCCTTCCACTGCTGTCGGACTCCTGAACCAATCAATTTCTTCACACCTCATTTCCAGAGGTCCTGCCACATACTCTTAATCTTAACTCTACTTCATTCAGCTAATCTGTTAGTGCACTTCAAGTAATTTATTTTGTACTTCAGATTGTGCAACACTCTTTGTACAATCCCGCTGTTTGCAATCATCATTATTTTTATTGCTGCATCTATCATTATCATATCTATGAGGTTATTGCAAACAATAAACTCACTTGCACCCTGGTGTGTATGGCAATAAATCAATTTGAATTTGAACCCGGCCCCGGCGGGAAAGATCTGACTGTCGACCTTTTGTAGCAGACTTGGTGACCTTTAGTACAGGTAGCCTGGTCCATGACACATCAAGCACAATACTTGACTCACTAACAGATCCCAAAGGAGAAGCCCCCCTGTGTAGGAAGGAACTGCAGATGCTGATTTAAACTGAAGATAGACACAAAAAGCTGGAGTAACTCAGCAGGACAGGCAGCATCTCTGGAGAGAAGGGATGATCTCTGGAGGGTGATGTTTCAGGTTCCCTTCTTCAGTCTAGTCAAGGGAAAGGGAAACGAGAGATATAGATGATGATGATGTAGAGAGATAAAGAACAATGAATGAGATTGGAGGCTGGGATTCCTCCTGCAGACAGCACGAGAGCCAATGCGTACACAGGCCTTGAACACAAATCAGTTTGTAAACTTTCAATGGTCCTGGCAAACTTGACAGATTAGCCAGCTGAACACTAACAGCACACTGGGTCAAGCATGGAGGTCATTTAGCTCTGGCTCTGCCAATCTGCATCCAAGATAAATAGAATATCATCTTAGGAAAGAATGCACACATTCCACATACAAGAACAAGCTACTCTTTGTTTTATATTTTCCTGTATCTTGTTTTTAAAATTCTAACATGTTGATGAATTTTCACATTGTCATGAATAGCTGAATTGACAGGATAACAGTAAGAAGAAGGGGTTCGACCCGAAATGTCACCTATTCCTTTTCTCCAGAGACGCTGCCTGACCCACCGAGTTACTCCGGCTTTGTGTGTCCATCTAACAGTAACACCACAAGAATACTTGTTGGATTTGCCGTGCCATAAATTCATGTCATAGAAGTAGAATCAGGCCATTCTGCCCATCAAGTCTGCTCCACCATTCAATTATGGCTGACCTATCTTTCTGTCTCAACCCCATTCTCCTGCCTTCTCCCCATAACCCTTGGTGTCCATCAGAAAATCTTAAACTGCAATGCTCATCTGTTTTGTTAAGATAAATGTTATTTCTAAGATTCTTCTTGTCAAAGACAGAAAATGTGAGAATTATTCAGCAGGCCAGGTAACCACTGAGGAGGAACAAACAGTTCAAAACAGAAACGATCAGGTCAAATATTCACTATTTACTTTAGTTCTGTAGTCCTCAGCTATTTCCAAGATGTTAGTTTTGTAATTTTCCCCATGAGAACCAGCACAAAATATCTAATATTTCTGCCACTTCCCTATTTCCCAGTCTCAGACTAACCAATATCAAATGTTGCTAGTTTTTCCCCTTTTAACATCTATATAGAAAATCATAGAACGTATATTCATTTACGTTCTATGGTCTAATATTGTTTTCTACTTTCCTTTTCTTATTGGTCTTCTTTTGGATTTATTCAGTAATCGGACTTACAGTTTGTATAATAAACAAAGACAGCAAATTAGATGCTTACACAAGTGCAGCGACATCACTAGCAACAGGCAGTAAGTAGCAGGGGAGGGTGCACGATACCCTGGAGAATAGTCCCAAAGAATTTGGAGAATAGTTCCAAAGAAAACAGGGGTGGCACGGTGATGCAGCGGTAGAGTTGGAGCGCTGGAGACGCGGGTTTGATCCCGACTACCAGGGTGCTGTCTGTACGGAGTTTGTACGTTCTCCCCGTTACTGCGTGGGTTTTCTCCAAGATCTTCAATTTCCTCCTACACTCCAAAGATGTACAGGTTTGTAGGTTAATTGGCTTGGTAGAAGTGAAAATTGTCCCTAGTGTGTGTAGGATAGTGCTAATGTGCGGGGATTGCTGGTTGGAGCGGACTTGGTAGGCCAAAGGGCCCGTTTCCTTGCTGTATCCAACTAAACTAAACTTTATCCGGCTTTGTGAGTTGCTCTAGAACCATGACATTTTGAAAGGTGACAACCAGTCTCCTTCAAAAGCCCAACATGCTGGTTATCATGTCCCTGAGATTTATGGCCTTTCTGTCCCTTTCCCCAACAATGTTCTTTTTTACAAATATTAGTTTCTCTAACCTCATTATTTACTCTAGTTCTGTAATCCTCAGCTAGTTTCAGGTTTGTTTTATATATTTTACCATGAAGACAAATGCAAAATGTTCAATATTTTTGCCACTTCCTTATTTCCCCAATCTCAATCTGGCCCATCTTAACTTTTGCTCTTATTTTTCCTTCTCAACATCTATATAGAAAATCCTACAACCTGTTTTAATTTATGTTCTATGGTCTACTTTTGTATTCTACTTTCCTTTTCTTATTGGTCTTCCTTTGCTCAATTCTGAAATTGTCCTAAGCCTTAAATAAAATCAACAGACAAATTAAAATGTGATCTCTTTATTGCAGCTGTTACTATCATATACCACATGGAACTCTTCAGGCAAGACACAGTAACATATAAAGTCATGTTCCTTCAGGCTTTATTCCTAATGCTTTAGATTGAACAATTGAAACATGTTTTTCCTGACTGCATTACACAGTGGAACACCACCCTCAGCTTCGAGTTATTTCTGGCACATAAAAGCTATAATTGATTACAGTACATTACTATATTGAAAGGCAGCACCGCAACATTAAGATATATTATTCTAAGCAAATAGAACAGAACAATTGTATATATATATATATATTGATATATATTGATATAGATATATGTGCATATATGTGTGTGTGTGTGTGTGTGTGTGTGTGTGTGTGTGTGTGTGTGTGTGTGTGTGTGTGTGTGTGCGCGCGTATTTCAAATTGTTCTGTACTATTTGTGTTTCTGTGATGTCTTTATTACTTATTTTATTCTGATTATATGTTTATATTTCCTGTTAACCTATGTAAGGTGTCCTTGAGATGTCTGAAAGGCGCCCAATAAATAAAATTTATTATTATTATTATTATTTGCTTACAGCAACATTTTTGGCCATTTTAAGCTCAAACGATGATTATTTGACTTGACATTATTATATAGCAAGCACCAGAAAACTACACATGATAAATGTGTATAACAGTTCATTACAAGGTCCATCTGATAACTATTGTAAAGATTAGGATTTCTTATGTGTGATTTTTGTTTTAAAATCGCACCCGAGCATAAGTTCCACGCGTTTGAGTATTAATCTTTCATTAACATTATCGCGTACAAAATTACACTCGTTTTATTAATATTCTGTTTTTTGTTACATTGAATAAAAAATTGGGATATGTAGCATCATTTACGTAAACTATCATGCCATAATACTGAAATTGCCCAGGCCAAATTTCTTCTCTGTGTTGTGTTGACCATTTGAAGTGGCCCAGCAAGTCACTCAGTTCAGGGATCAAGTGTGGATGGACAATAAACGCTAGTCTTGTCATGCTGTGAATATTTAAATAATGAAATACAAACACCATCCAGATTTGACTGAAAACTAACAATCAATAATTATTTTAATGTCAAAACTGTGGCTTTTACTTTGAGTATGCAGCATGAAAAGAGTCCCTTCGGCTCATCGAGTGTGTGCCAAGCATCAACCAAACAGTTACATTGGTTTTATTCTCCCCACATTCCCATTAACTCGCCAAGGATTCTGCCACTCACCCATATACAAGGGGCAAATTACAATGGCCAATTAATCTGCCACCCCATACATCTCTGGGGTGTGGAGGAATCTGAAGTGCGCAGAGAAAAGCAATGCTGCCTCAGGAAGAACGTGCAAACTCCACACAGACGTCAGGATTTAACTCGGGTTGCAAGTGCATTGAGACAGCAGTATTACCCCGAGTCACTGTGTTAATCATATAGGAGACGGCTTTGGCAAGACCATGGATTATTATGTGCAATTTTGGTCTCCTTACCTACAAAAAATACATTGACACAGAGAGAACCCAGCAAAGATTCACTGGACCGGTTCCAGGGATGGCAGTTTGCTTAACGAGGAGAGATTGAGTAGATTTTGTTTGCCAGAGTCTAGAAGGATCTTATATCACTCAACAAACCAAATTCAGAGATAATGCTTCCCCTAGCTAAGGAGTTTGGAACTGTCCCACTTAGGCAATTTTTTAGGTGACTGTCAAGTTGATGGCAGTCGCCTGAAAAACCGGCAACTGGAACGGCGACTGTCAGAGTGGAACACACACACACACACACAAACATATTGCAGGTGGGGTACAGGGCAAGCGGGGGGAGCGCTGTCTGAAATTCACACGGTGCAAAGCACACCCTGCGATGAACAGGAACGTTGGCGCTGTAATTAAGATGGCTAAAGCACAGTGTACGGTAAGTCCTTTAAAAGAGGGGGGATGGGGGGGGAGAAGGAGTGGAGACAACTTTTAAGAAACCAGACAACATTTAAGAAGCCAGAGATACACGGCTGTGAAGCTTGGCGGACATTTAACATTACCTGTCAGTTAACCTTGGTTTGGAAAACTACTGCTTACGTTTTATTTCCCCAATGACATTCACCGGTCAGCACCGGCCCCAGCCTATGAGAACCTCCAAGAACCTTCAACCTCCTGGTGACCCACTAGGACCTCCTGGCGACCCACCTACGGCACGAGAATTCTCGCTATGCTTCATTCTTGTTGCCGCTAATTTTTCAACACGTTTTCACCATGAAGGCGACTCACCAGCAACCACCCGCGAACATGTGGCGACCATGTGGCGACCGCATAGTCTCCTGCAGCCGCCTAAAAAGTCGCCTAAGTGGGACAGACTCATTTTGGTCACAGTATCAGAATTAGAGGTAGTCCATTTAGTCATGAGATGAAGAGCAATTTCATGGTGCAAGGGGTATTGAATCTTTAACTTTTTTGCCCCAGAGTATTGTGCAAGCTCAGTCATATAAACAGAGAACGATAGATTCCAGGATGTAAAGGTAATCAAGACTGTGTGAACTTGCAGGAAAATGAAGAGGAGATCGACCAGCCGTGATTTTGATGAATGAAGCATAAGAGTAATTGCACGCCTCATGTTGCTATTTCATATATTTTTATGTTCTTTACTCACCTTTTTGTCCTTTTGTCTTTCCAAACTGACTGCACTCTTTGATTTTAAGGTCTGGATTTTCTCAAATACCAAATTGACTTTCTTTTTAGTGGCATCTTCATCCTGACTCCTGAAGAAGAGACAACAGTTTACATCAACAGTCGCCTAATTGCTTTGGACAACAGCCCAAATAATCAGCCCCAGTGCCTCAGATAGCAATTCACCGGAGCAGACATACTTAGGAGGCAATGAAGTAGAAAATACATTATTCAAATATCTAGTGATTGCTACTTTATTCACTCAGTTTTCAACGTCCTGAAAGTGCTTTGTCCACTTATTCCATAAACACAAACTAAATGACCAGCTTCTTTGGTGAAGCAGTCACATAATTCTACCCACAAATCGTTCCTCTGACATTGGAATTAATTGGAGCTGAAAAATAAATGCCCAGTGTGATTAAAATGTTTTAACAAAATGAGGTAATCCATCTAGGATATTAGAAGTATGGGTAGATAATGGTAAGTTTAGAATTATAAACCTGCATTGTTTTCAGGGAATAAGGTTGCTGTGTTGTGTAACTGATTTATGCCAATTGTAATGCATGTTCTCCTGATCAAAACATATTTATTAAATGGGTCATACTCTGAACAAACAAAGTTGTGCGCAAACTGCACAATTTGCACAGCACAATTTTCCTTTTTGAGATTAAAATAAGCATGGAATGAGACTTGCTAAGAATAAACCCGAACCGAGTGTGATTATCTTCACTGGAGCACCAACTAAAAAGGAGTCAGGAAGCTGTAACAGAGTGATTTAGTGCAAGAAGCAACGGTGGGGTTATTAGCACTCACCACTATTACAGGGTAAGCAGGCCAGCAATAACTGGCGCCCAGACACGCATGGTTAAATACAGAACTCAGAGTTTGCTGGGCGTTTTTGCCAAGTTGTTCCTCATGTTTTGCTGCTATGGTATGTGCTGAGAGACATGTGCTGGCATTTAAATACACAAACCCCAAGACTCTGTGATATCTGCCCATTATTCTTTCCTAAAAGGTTATAGCTTGTCCAAATCAGTGTGTGTGTGCATTTAACGGGGTGATAGTCTTAATCACTGCCAACTCTCCTGGCACTAAAAAGTGGATTCTCATTCCTTCAATTAATATCGATGATCTTCCGCAAAATATTTTTTACATTATCGTTGCTTAAATCTCCTTCTCAAACCCTTCTTTCCTTCCGTTTATTTATTTCACGCTATAAATTTCCACTGGATTAAATTTGATCGACACATTAACGTATATACAAAGTGTACCTCATTGAGTATCCTCCAGTGCGATTGCCGTGAAGGGTGCAGCATTGGCTTGGACTTCTGCAAGACGCTGCATAAAGGTTCATGTCAAGTCTGTGGGTAACTACTGAGGGCATAATGAACAGCAAGTGCTGTTCATTCACTGCTGGACTCAGAATTTGGGCCAATGTTTTTAATTATTAATAGTATTCACTTTGCGCAATGGGAAGACTGTTTATTCAGGTCAGTGAATCCATACGAGGGGGGGAGAGAAGAGAATATATTCTACTTTCTACAAATTTTTCTTGCACAATGATCATGCCATTAGTATTTTTTATATTCTTTTGTTCTATTTTGCAGAGAGCTTCTATCCTAACCTTCAATTTTCACAGCTGTTTTCAAAAAACTTTGTTTGGCTGTTTATCCAATGCCTCCTGTGATGGGTGTCTACATTCCTGACATTTTAAACCTGTCGTTCCCTTCCCCCTGGCTGATTTTGTTTAGCCCTATTAATAAACTGGCTTTTCTTAGAGTTTCCAGTTCTAGCAAACAGTCCACACCCATCGTAGTTTTCTCACTTTACAGATAGAGGAAGGGAAATTGTAAAATTTGTTTTCATTTCACATTTTCAGCAATTGCAGTTTATCCCTTCAGCTCATGTACAAGTCAAGAGACTGAATGAAGCTGGAAAATCTCACTCAAGGGATTTTGTTTTAAATTACTGAGCTGGAAGTTAAATGTTTACAGATTTTCACACCTAAAGCACAATCCACCTATATCCACCTTTCTCTATAGTAGGAAATCTGCTTGCAATTATAATGGGATAAATGTGGAAATTATGCAAACATGACCTAGTCCATTTATATCATCAGCAATACATACCCCTGAGTTTGAGGTGGTCTGAGCCAAACACGCCATGTCTTAAGTTACTCCAGCATTTTGTGTCTACCTTCAATGTCTGAAGGTGTCAGGTTGATGCTGGATTCACCAACAGCAACAAAAATAACAGCAAAGCCATCGCACTTTACCTCAGACTTCCCATTGACTGAACTGATACATGCTGTAGTCCAGCAACCTGCCAAGATACACTGCCTTGGACCAGAGCTATTAGACGGACACGTGGGTGTGTTGGCTACGAGAGGGCTGTTACCCTTTGTCAAACTGTAACCTGGGGTCAGGGCAGAGGTGAAGGGAGGAGGGGACAAATTATGCAAGCTGGACTCGAGAACACTGTATGGAACAGCTCACAGCAAATACAGTTTATGAGACTTACCAGCTTTTCACTTTTACTTCGCATTGAGTTTCCATTTACATAAGATTTAATTATTTTTAAACCGAGGTATTGCCTGACAGGAAGATTGAAGATGAGAGGAACAGTTCTGAGTTAGCTCACAATAGGGCACAATATGTTCCAATTTAAGCAAAGTTGAAGATTCTAGGTTAACCAAGAGAGCAAAGGATTTGAAGCATTGAATCCATTTGTTGGGATTCAGACATGGAATAGCAAGAGAGATTGGCATGGATTTGGGAAGCAACACCATCTTCATGCACTTTGAACATTTAATGCAAGTGAGATTATTTAAGATGTAAAAGTGATTAAAGATTGTTTTTTGAGGATAAAGTAACCAAAAGCAGATTTAAAAGGAGAGGGAACTATACACGACATTGGCCAACATGAGATCTGGAACTGCAATGGAGTCATAAGTATTCAGTCTGAAGAAGGGTTTTGGCCCGAAACGTTGCCTATTTCCTTCGCTCCATAGATGCTGCCGCACCCGCTGAGTTTCTCCAGCAATTTTGTCTACCTTCATAAGTATTCAGGTTAGATTAAGGTCAATGGAGAGGAGGCGAGTATCAAGAACACAATAAGCTTAGAGAGGCCACACTGGGGAGAAACCAGAAAACGATGCAGATTCAGATCTGGGATATGGAAGAAATGCTGCTCACCATTCACAAAAGGAAGGAAATGGGAGGGAAAATGTGGCAGCAACTGCAAAGGTATAAAGTAGGAGAGAGAAGCCAAGGGATCACACTATCGTGGAAAATTAGAGAGTTTGTTAAAACAACAGGATTGGCAGTGATTTATATAGACAATCCATATATGGCAATGGAAGATTAATATCTACCGAAAGCTCCCAAGTCTGCAAACCTTGGACTAAATATCACACGGGGGTGGGGTGGAGGAGCAAGGTGAGGAAAATAATGGTTTAAAGGAGACAAAAATCGAGGCAGTGATAGAGACAGTAGCTTAGATATATGGAATCAAGAGACTGAAATGTTGGAAATTTGTACAAATTCAAATAACAATTTGCACTTGGTTCAGGTTATTGGATAATTAATATTATTCAATGCAGAAAAATGATTAAAAACAGAAAATGTTTTTTTCACTTCTGTGTACTTTAACAAATAGACTGATGAATGCATTACTACAGAAGTATAAAACTTTGGGTATGCTGCATTTGGAGTAGTGTGAGCAGATCTGGTTGCCATATTACAGGACAGATGTAGAGGTTTCGGAGAGTGTGTAAAAGAAGTTTACCAGGATGTTGCCTCAAGTTAAGTATTTTAGCTGCAAGGAGACGTTGGGCAAACTTTGACTGTTTTCTCTGAGTGTTACAGGCCACAGGTGATCCAAAAGAAACATATAAAATTATGGGAGGCACAGATGGTACAAATAGCATTTCCCAGGGTGGAAATGTCTACCACTCAAAGGCATCATTTTAAGGTGAGAGGGGATACTTTTAAACAGCGATTTGCAAGGTTAGATTTTTTTTGTTCATAGAGTGGTAGGTTCCCAGAAAATGCTGCCAGGGGAGGTGGTAGAAGCAGATATATTAGCAACATTGAAGAGGCATTTAGATAGACACATGAGTGGACAGGAAAAGGAGGGATATGGCAAACTGGATTAGTCTAAGTTGTTTGCACAGACATCATTAGACGAAGGCCCTGATCCCGTGCTGCACTGGTTTATGGCTATAATGTAAAAATGGAATATGCTGAACAGCAAAGTAATTGAATATTTCCCAATGTAATCAAAGGGAACAAAAATTGGTTCTCTCATTAAGCAGTTCCATTTAAACCAGCCTGTATGTTGAATCTCCTTTGGCACCTATAAGTATTACTGAATAATTAGTATTTGAACAGAAGAAACTCACAGGCAATCTGATATAAACAAAAGATCCATTTGTAATGGTGATTAAGAATTACCAAAGTGGTGAAAATTTCTTTCATCTGCATTTGCTTTGAACAGCACAAAGAGCATTAAAGATTGACACAACCAGAGGCAAATTCCCTAAAGTATATTAAAAACACAAACAAATAATCTGACGTTAATACCTCCTGAATTCTAGTTTAAAATAATTCATCTCAACCATTAAAGATTTCTGGAAAGTGACGATTTAATAAGCTACGAAACATCCATTTCAAGTTTAGATAATATTTGCACACAGTGTTGAACTGGCTTTGATTTGGATACCAACCCCACTTTTAGATAGTTGTACAGGATTTGTTTTGCCGTCTCCTCATTCGTTTGTTGATCCTTCAAAAGGTCAGGAGTCACCTAAAATATTTTTTTAAAAGATTAAAAATAATTACATTATTGTGCTATTAAAACTTAATTCACTTTATCTTAAAATTCAACATCCATTATATGAAATTTAACTGCAATGACAGATTCAGAAGTAATTAGGAAAAAGTTTCAAAAGAGCAGTGTGTGTTTCAATATATATGTACAAGGATCAAATGCCCCTTTACAACACAACAAAATGGGAATAGCCGAACAAATGTTCAGCATGATAAAAACACAGCAACAATTAGTTAGAAAGTCCTGCCATTAAATGCTTGCCTCTTGAGAGGAACTGGGTGAGAGGAGACATGAAAACTTGCATGTTTGAGAACTTAGCATTTATTTCACCTTTCTTTGGGTCACCAAATTGCTGGCCCATCCAGTTTATATGCGATGAACTCAGACACCAACTGGCCTTCTCTAGCGGTATTGTAGATAATGAGGTGAAGTGGTTTCTCTCCTCAGGTTCCTGCTCTTTCCATACAATGATTGTGATATCCAGGCTCTCTGAACCAAGATTAATAAAGTTTAAAGAGATCCCTTTGTCCAACATCTAATGCTAACGCAGTGAGGACATATACCTCACTTTCTAGAGATGTAGAGGGGAGCGTTATGTCAGGGACCTTCATCACAAGAGTTGGAAAAGCTGTTTTATTCCTCCCTCCATACACTGGTGTTGTCAGCCCACTGGTGGCACAGTGGTAGAGTTGCACCAGAGACCCGGGATTACATCTATAGCTCTTGTTTCCCTTATCCCTAACCAGTCTGAAGAAGGGTCTCGAACTGAAACGTCACCCGTTCCTTCTTTCCAGAGATGCTGCCTGTCCCACTGAGTTACGCCAGCTCTTTGTGTTCCCAGGTTTGATCCTGACTGCGGGTGCTGTCCATATGGAGTTTGTGCATTCTCCCTGTGTCCGCATGGGCTTTCTCTGGGTGGTCCAATTTCAAGAGTCAAACGTCAAGAGTTTTTTATTGTCATACATCCCAGATCAAACAATTAAATTCTTACTTGCAGCAGCACAACAGAATATGTAAGTCTTTGTTCCTCCCAAGAAGTAAATGGGAAGTAAATTCTTCCCAAGCAGTAAATGCCCCTAGTGTGTAGGATAGGGTACGGGTGATCATTGGCCAGTGCAAACTCAGTGGGCTGAAGGGCCTCTTTTGATGCTGTATCTCTAAACTAAACTGAAACAAACTAAAGACCGTCTAAACTATTACTTCCAGCAAGATCATGGTCTCCAGCCACAAACTTCCAGATCTGCCTGTCTCAACCCATGGCATCTGGAGAGCCAAATAGGTTTAATAATTTCTTGAATACAAACATAGTACAATCTTATGTATCTACGGAGAGAAAATTACTCACAAAAGTAATAGAAGAGGAATATAAATCTTGAGAAAGTGTTCCATGTGAAGCTTGAGGAAAGCAAAAATATAATCTTAAATTTGTGCAGTTAAGTATAGAAGCAAAGAAATAGAATTAGTATACATCAGATAGATGGCATCAGCATGTTTCAAAGTATAGGTTGCCACTGCAGAGTATCCCTACATCATCAGCAGGGTTGGGGAGAGGTTGGGGTTAATCAGCCTTGCTGAACACCTACTGACTGAAAGAATCCATGCATCTTGCAGCTTGGAAACTGTAACACCTCTCAGAGTTGATCGCTGGCCCACACTGCTACAGGAGAAAGAGGGTCCCCTGTGCCAATGGAAACATTAGAAGCAAGGAAAGTGAAAAAAAAAGCAGCTTATGTAAGAAAATTAGAAAATCCCGTGATGCAGTGCTGTTCATTTAAACAACGCTGACTAGAGTTACATACAGGCACACCAGGAACATTCACGATACTCCTGAAATAACTCCAAAGCTGAGCAGTTTTCAAAAAGCACAGAACAGTTTTAAATAAAAATCCTTAGAAGGAATGTACTAAATTAACGCCTAAACACACACACACACACACACACACACACACACACACACACGCACACACACACGCACACTCCTCCCTCCTGCTGACTGGGTGAAGATTTGTGTGTATGGATGTGTATCACCTCTCCCTGTCACATGCTTCTTGCATTTGATACATAGAATGCAATAACTCAGCAGCTCCAGTGATTTAATTTAGTTTAGTTTAGAGATACAGCGCGGAAACAGGCCCTTCGGCCCGAGTCCGTGCCGACCAGCGGTCCTGCATACTTCCACTTTCCTACACACACACTGCAGACAACTTACAATTAAACCAAGACAATCAACCTACAAACCTGTACATCTTTGGAGTCTTTGATTTGTTTGGAAGAACCCAGCTTCTGGAGATAAAGTGTGGCGTTTACATTTACAGCTCTGCTACTCACCGGCCCCTCACGATCACAGGCATGTTGGCTTGTGTGAAGGTCTAAACTCTTCTTACGGATCCCAAGGAAGGAGGGAGTGATTTTACTCATCTTTGCTTGTGTGACAGGCACTGCTTCTTCCTTTTTGACTTCAGGCTTGTTGATTGTCCCTACAGGGTATGAAGATGATTTAATGGCAGATCTTCCATTGAGCTCAGCAGTTGCTCCTCCGTCTACTTCGGTCTGACTTGGGCCGTTGGCGAAACCGTACTTCGGGTTCCCCTGACTGGCTGAAGGCCGCGTTGGAAGACGACCAAGACTCCCGGTGGAAGCAACATTATTGGCGGGTGGACTCTCACACGAGGCTGGGGTTTTGAAGCTTTGAGATACGGCGTTCTGACGGCGCAACTGAGATGGTCTGAGCAAGTGCTCATTTGATGGGGTTAACTTTTTATCGGGGTTAGCAAAGGTACTCGGAGATTTAAGTGGGAAAACACTATCGACACTCCGAGATCGTTTTCGATCTTCCGGATCAATTCGGTTTCTCCTCGCCGACCTGCCTCGTCGATAGTGACCCTCTTTACCGTCAAATTTATGAATCAGCTCATCCACGCCGGAAATGTGCTCAGAGTCAATATCACGGCCGGGGCCTGGGAAGAAGGGGATGTACCTCCTATTTTCGTGCCGATTTATATTTTCAGCAGAGAGTTCTTCATCCGGATCTTCCGCCCCCAGTTTGTTGGGAGGAGTCAACTTGTCGGGACTTGCGGAGGTTGAAGATGATGAGCGACGTAATGCTGAAACCTCGACAGTTCTCCCACTGGTGTCTGGCCGGCGCAGAGGGAGCAAATCTGGCCGTGAAGTCCGGGAATCGTCCAAATCAGTGTTGATGGCGTTCTGAAAATGTATTTTGCTGTTCACTGAATCCACGCTTCTACTCACAGGCCCTGCAATCTTCTTGCTTGCATCGCCCATCATCGGGACCTTACTGATATTAATTTTCTCATCACTGGGTTTAATTGAGCTTGACGATCTGGCATCTAACTTCCTCGGAAATTCTGACTTGGGCAAAAGGTGTAAAGAGCTGTCTGTGTTGTTCTCGGGGGGCTTGCTACTGGTCAGGCTTTGCCAACCAGGCTGTTTCAGGGAGGTCTTTTCAGGGTCATAGGGTTTGAGAATTTCAGGATGCTTTTGGAAATTCAGCAAATTACTTGCTTTCACGTGGCTACTGTCTTCCCTGACCTTGGAGGTCTCTGCTCCTGGCAACTGTGGATAAGAAGATGGCTTTGGTGAACTGAAACGTTGACTTTCTGGAAAGGTGAAGTGGCCATTAGTGGAGAATGTGTTTCTCTGCTCTCTTGCATTAGGCCCGGAATATGCTTTAAAACCGTCTTGAGATGCAGTTTGATCAAAGCCACCATTCTCAGGGGGAGGCTCATACATTTGCACATGTCCTTCCTGGTTGCTGTTCAGCACAACATATGGCTGCCCATCGATTCCCTGCACTCTAATGCTGACTCCGTAAGACCCCGCTTTGTTCGGACCAGTGTGATATTTTTGTGCCTTTGTTGCTTCTTCTTGCGAGTCTTGAATAAACCTGATTTGGATTCCATAATCTCGCTGCATTTGTTTATCCGGAATAGCACCAACATAAGACTCCATGGAACCGATTAGAAATTTGGTGGGTAGTTCACTGTAATTTTAAAAAATAACCTCGTTAGGAGCGAGAAAAACAAAACAAAAGCACTGAACAAGCACTGCAAAACATTGTGTGGAATTGTTTAGAAGAGGGCTTGGATATCCATATGAAGGGGAGAGTGTTATGAAGTCTAACCTTTGACAAAATACAGTAGTTGATTTTCAGGGGGTGTTTGAAATGGGAAAAGGGATGAATCCATGTTAGAGATTTGTTCAGAGAACTGCAGAGTGATGGATACTATTGCTGAATCCACCCAACGAAAAAGGTCAAACACAGAGTACAGGAGCAACTCAGCAGGTCAGGTAGGGATTCTTCATCAGTCTGAAGAAGGATCCCAATCTAAAAACATCACCTATGCATTCCCTCCACAGATGCTGCTTTCACAGACGTGGAGCTACAATCATGTATTACAATCGCCCTGAACTTTTAAATCTATATTCCGACTTTTCTTATTCCGTTTATCATGTATCTGTACACTGTGGACGGCTCGATTGTAATCATGTATTGTCTTTCCGCTGACTGGTTGCTCTCACCGTACCTAGGTATACATGAACTCAACTCAACACTTGGTCATTTCAGCACAGCATGAACGACATAGAGATTCGGCAAAATGTAATTTTTAAATTACCGACGTTCCCAGTGGCGCACCTGACCATGTGAACAGACCGTATCGCTCCGTGGATTCTGTCCAATTCTACATTCCAAACTCTAACAATTTCCCATCTCATTACAATCATTGTTTTGATTCTCTACATGACCGTCTGAGTGGATTACTGCTCACCACCAAATGACAATCTCAACAGTTGACTAGAGGTGCCTTCAAGCAGGCGGGAGGGTTTGGAGTAAAATCAAAGTTTCTGATGATGTCGCAACTACATGCCAATTTGTCCAACAATACGGGAGGTTATGTGGACACAAGGAACTGCAGAAGCTGGTTCACAAAAAAAAGACACAAAGTGCTGGAATAACTCAGCGTGTCAGGCAACATCTCTGGAGAACATGGATAGGCAACGTTTCAAGTCGAGACCCTTCTTCAGGCAGGAAGTTATAACGTTGGTGGTCTTAACCTTGCTAAATAACGAATGGCAGAGTTTTCTACTGAATAAATAAATGGATTACTACAACGCGCTTCATTCCATACAATATCACTCTGACTAAAGGCAATCTCTGCACAATTATTCAGCCTCACTGACCGCATTGTATTCAGGATCAGCGAACAGAGCTGATGTCAAGTTTCTAAAGTAAAAACTTCAAAATTTTGGGAAAACGTTGGTATTTCTGGCTTAATACAAAAGAAACTTTGGCTGTGCTTCTGTCAGAACATTTTAATAACAATTCTGTACTCAGGCATTTAACCTGCAGGCTGAAAATTCATCCACTAAAAGCCAGACAACTCCGACCGTTGTATATTTTCTGGACAATTTCCCATGGCAATGCACAAGGGAAAATTGGAACCAAGTGTTCGAGTGAAGAGAGGCTTGGGGCAGGAGATGCTAAAAGGCATGTCTCAGTATGATTTTCAATATCTTGCACTCTCTCTCTGTATTTTGTTAGAGTCCTTAAACTATTGCAGCAAGAAGCATAAATTTCCAAGAGTATGAAAAAGAGAAACAGATCTTACGTAATGATACTGACTGGGGGTTTGGGATGCCCCAGCTAGTTTGAGAAGGACAGCGCAGCGGTAGAGTTGCTGCCTTACAGCGCCAGAGACCAGGGTTCGATTCTGACTATGGATGCTTGTCTGTATGGAGTTTATACATTCACTGAAGGGCCTGTTTCCACACTGTATCTCTAAACTAAACTAGAGAATTGGTGCTAACCGGACCTCAATCCAAATTTTGTCGTCAAAGGATTACAAAGCTGAAAATTGGTCACTTGAAACAGAAGGCTGTCTTTGTTCCTGTGCCCAGAGTTTTCTTATCTGCAGTGCATTCAAATCCATTTGATTACCCAATTCTAATCTATCATCATCCATCCCACATCTCTCAATAAACAATTTGGCTGACCAGAACACTAGCAACCAAACAAAGTCAATCTAAATCCTGCTTGCGTCTGGCAATGTTTAATAGAGCAAGACCCTCCACCCGGTTAGGGTGGAAATAGGTAACAGAAAATAAACACATCAAGCATTTTGATAGGTAATAGTGACCATAAAGATAAAACAGGAGCAAACTAAACTGCCTAAATACTCAGAGTTAGCTACTTTCACCCAGGAAAGTTTTGCTTGAAACAGCCCAATAAAGTTCAAATAAAAGACAAAAGGAAAGGGGTATATTTGTTTCCAATGGGCTTACATTGCTGACATTTGCTGAACAACTCAGAGACAGTCATCCATTTCCTTATATAAATAGCCCTTTGTTATGTGTTATCCTGGGCAGCAAGTGCCACAGAGAATAAGTGCGAGGGGCTGCATCTTAGTAGGGAGAAGAGAAGGACTGATGTCCTCTGGAAAAACAGGTGTGCTGAAGAAGCAGACAAACTGAGAGTGACAGACATGCACATCACTAAACGTAGCAACGCAAATACCATCCGTAGTAACCACCAATCATCTGTTTACGCAAATATATTTTTTATTCTCCTCACATTCCCATCAACTCCCCCCTCCCCCCCCCCCCCAGATTCTGCCCCACACTAAGGGCAACTTACAGTGTAGAACTAACGTACCAACCCGCACATCTTTGGAATGAGGGAGGATACTGAAGCACCCAGGCATAAGGTGGCAAGGAGAAAGGGCAAACTCCACACAAACGGCACCCGCGATCAGGTCACTGCCGCTGTAAGGCAGCAACTCTACTAGCTGTGCCACAAGCTGCAAAACTAAATCACCTATTTCAGTACATCATCATTTACTATTTATATCTTTAAATCTCTATTCTTAAGGTTGTAACGTCTAGTTCTCTGTACTGTTCCTCCATAATTACACCCTTTAGAAACCAGACAAAATCCAGGCATATCTGCATCAGTCCTTCGAAGGCTCATGAACCCTTTTTCAATTCTCACCATGATGCAATGTACTCTAGATGGTCCAACCAGGCCTTTATAAAGTTGGAGCCAAACCTCCTCCCCCCACATTCTAATTATCCAGCTACAACAGTTAACCATTCATTAGCACTGTGGAGTCTACATCTGCTTATTCACCACCATTCAACTACAAAATGTCTTTCAGTGGCCAAAGAACTTCAGGACGTAGGGTAGTGTTTTAATGTCGGATGGACCTGCCTCCAACAATATAATAAAAGACAGATAGTGCACGTCAATGATAGTTGAGGGATAAATGTTGGGCAGAAAACCCTATATATATAGACTCTATATATGAAATCATGTGACAGCAGTAGCTCCCAGACTTTGAGCAAAAACCCCACTAATCCACATCCAATAATATACGCAACCCCTCCAAAGAAAGTCTAAGAGTCCATGTGCCTGTGATGTTGTTGCAAGCAAGATTGTCATTGCACCTGTCCTCACCACACTTGTGACAATGACAATCAACTCAGCACGACTTGTAACCTGATGATGTCAGCGGCTGTTCCTCATGAGATGTTGGGGCTGAACAAGGGATTGTTGAAGACTCTGGGACAACTAGCGTACTAGATACATTTTTACATACTTATGTAAGAAGGAACTGCAGATACTGGTTTAAACCAAAGAGAGACACAAAAAGCTGAAGTAACTCAGCGGGACAGGCAGCATCTCGGGAGAGAAGGAATGGGTGACGTTTCGGGTCGAGACCCTTCTTCAGACTTGTTCTTTTTTTTTACAAATCTTATAACTGCACGTCTTCAGTATTTTTAAAACCTCTCAGATCACCTGTAATATTTAGGGTCCTCCCAAGGGAATCATACACGACACGTTGGGAATGTTTTCAAATATGCCTCAGGACCTGTTGAGACTACGTGAGAGGGAAGATATAGCCTTGGTGAACCATCTCACCAAGTAGTAACAGGTCTGTGAGTGGAACCCAGCCACGGTGCTGTATTGGAGTGTCAGGCTGGAGATCTTGCAGTTCCAGTCCGAGTGAAACAAAAGTGAAACCCTCCAGAGAGACTGCCAACCTCTGTCACATTTACTAAGATTCTTGGCCAACTTGAAAATCTTTATTAAAAAAAAAATCTAATTCAATGCTTTTAAATTAATTTTAAATTAAGCAATTCTATCCCTTTAACAATGTTTGACAAATAAGATGATATAGTTCTTATAACCCATATAACAATTCAGTGAACCAACAGCAGGTTGTTAAAAGGCAGAACTTTATTGTAGTGGGAAGACTGCTTCAAACGTACTTAATAAAGCCAAAGATAATGCCAACGGTAGCAGCAACATCCTGTATTTATGCTGATGCGAGGACAAAGTAGCACAGATGTCAGGATAGCCCTCTCGCTGAAATAACACCAGATAAATAAGTTTCCTTGCACTCCTTATGAAGCAAATGTTCTCCAAAATTGTAACGATTAAGATGAATTTGGTTGTGAGGCAGCTGGAGGCAGATTCTTGGGAAAGATTTCTTTTTTCAAAACTGAGAAGGTTAATTGAAATGTATTTAATTCAAAAACACTAAACACCTTAATTCAAAAGATTAAAGGTAAGACGTGGAGTTATAGCCACCCATGTCAATGGGAGCACCAATATTACATGCATTATTAAGCGCCCTAATCTATGGAAATACGGGCAGCTGAAGAAAAAAACTTTACAGAAAGCCAAGATAGACACATAAAGCTGAATTAACTCAACGGGTCAGGCTGCATCTCTGGATAAAAGGAAGAGGTGGCTTTTATAATAGGAATAGGAAACGTCACCTATTCCTTCTCTCCAGAGATGCTGTGTGACCCGGTGAGTTACTCCAGCTTTTTGTCTCCATCTTTGGTTTAAACCAGCATCTGCAGTTCCTTCCTACACAATACAGAAAGCTACTGGGAACGGGCACAGAATGTATTTTTGTCAATGTTAGTCTCTGAATCATTCCAATCACTGCAAAGCCTAAAAACCACTCCAGTGGCATTCACTGTCATATTGTATACTTTAAATTGAACATGCAAGCACTCAAGGTCTGAAGCATTATGAGGAATAGGCATTTAACAGTCACATAATGCCAGTTATGTACAAGGAACAAATGCCCCAAGAGATCCTCATGTAACACCAATCAAGACATTACAGATGCATCAATGTAAAATGCTGGCAGTAAATAACATCAACCCTTTCCGTTTAGTTTTGATTAGAGATACAGCGTAGAAACAGGTTCTTCCACCCACTGAGTCCACGCTGACCAGTGATACACACATACACATACCTTCAGTCTGAAGAAGGGTCTCGACCTGAAACGTCACCTATTCCTTCGCTTCATAGATGCTGCCTCACCCGCTGAGTTTCTCTAGCATTTTTGTCTACCTTCGATTTTTCCAGCATCTGCAGTTCGTTCTTAAGCACATACACTAGTTCTATGTTATCCCACTTTTACATCACACACGCCAAGTGCAATTTACAGAAGCCAATTTACCCACAAACCGCCACGTCTTTGGAATATGGGAACAAACCAGTGCACCCACAGAAAGGCCACGCAGGGAAAACATGCAAACTCTGCACAGACAGCGCCTGAGGTCAGGATCAAACCAGGGTCTCTGGCTTGAGAAAAACTGATTCAATGGCTCAAGCATTCCTATATATTCAGGATTAACCCCACAAATCAGCCATCTATGTCCCACAACTCTGCAACCTTCCGTAGGGCAAAATGGCAAGCAGAGGTCAATAGACTAACATTTGTAAAAGCAAACATCACAATTTGCTTCAGTCCCAGATGTAGAGGATCAGATTCATGCTTCCAGAATGAATTTACACTTTTTCCAAAAATCAAAACATGCCTATGTCTAAACATTATATAACAGGCAAATTGGCTTAACAGCTGGATTGTTAAGTCATTTTAAATGTTGTTGTAAGTAGAGAAATTTGCAAAAAAAATGTATAGAGAAAAAAAAAAAATCACATTATTTCTGCAGAAAGTATTTCCTAATGTATAAGTATTTCCTAATAGCATTTCCCAAAAGGATGAGAGCATGAAAACAGGTGAAAATCCATCTGCATCATACACTCCATACGGAAACCCCAACAATAGGACGGTGTACAAATGGTGCAGGGTCTGGTGTGAGGCATGGATATTGAATGCCTATCATAAGCTCAAGCAACAGAATTGAATTCCAAAAATATTAGTCAGGAATTTTGGCCGGACCCTCCCAACTATGTTTATCCAGTGCATAGCTGATGCTGATAAAAGAATCCAGGTTTTTGCCCAAACTCAGTCCTGGCTTTATCACTGCCCAAACCCCCACACAAACCAGCGGGTGGGGGGAAAAGAAACTGGAAGAGGAAGGATGCTGCTGATTGTTATCAGGCAAGCCCTGTCAAAAATGCACACACATGCTCTTTCTCTGCAGTCTCGACCTGACTGAATGGGATCCCCCTGTGTGCAATCTGCTGAAACCTTAAGTGATGGTTTCTTGGATGAAATAATAATAATAATGGATGGGATTTATATAGCGCCTTTCTAATACTCAAGGCGCTTTACATCGCATTATTCATTCACTCCTCAGTCACACTGGTAAGCTACTTCTGTAGCCACAGCTGCCCTGAAGCAGACTGACGGAAGTGTGGCTGCCATTCTGCGCCTACGGCCCCTCCGACCATCACCAATCACTCACACACATTCACACACAGGCAAAGGTGGGTGAAGTGTCTTGCCCAAGGACACAACGACAGTATGCACTCCAAGCGGGATTCGAACCGGCTACCTTCCGGTCGCCAGCCGAACACTTAGCCCATTGTGCCATCTGTCGTCCCTAATAGCAGACTTAGCACTTACAAATGGACAATAAAAATTAGGTTAACTCAATGTTGTCCCCCATCCAAATCCCCCCCCCCCCCCAACCCAACTCACTTAGAGTTTGTTCACAACTAAAGCCTTCAGGACTTTCCAAATGGTCAACCTCCATGCAAGCAACTGGTTATAGATGGTCCTTGGGTTGAGGGACATCACTGCCAAGCCAGAAATCGTTCTCAATCACAACTAATGGATCCTGTACTTCCAACAAGAGACCGAGGAACAGAAAACATGGCAGGCTTTCCTCGAGTCCTCCCAAAGGATAGCAACCAGTATCAACCCGGCCAAAATCATCTAACTCGGAATCAAGCCTAGCAATTTGCACTGTCAGAGTGAAGTCGCACCCAAATTGGAGGAAAAGCACCTCATAACTCACTAGGGCAACTTACAACCCAGCAGTATGGATATTGATTCCTCTAATTTAGAGTAACCCCTGCATTAACTCTCTCTGGCTCTTCCCCACCCAAAGTCGTCCTGCTGTTTAATTGTTCTCACAGTTATTGCCTCTTCCACAGCCAACAATGAATCATTGTGGGCTCCACCTTTCCTGGCTCATTGGTGCCAGCTCCGATTTGTTCTCCTCCTTTACATACCTCAAATTTCCTTCTCCCTTAACTCTCAGTCTGAAGAAGGGCCTCGACCTGAAACTTCACCTATTCCTTTTCTCCAGAGATGCTGCCTGACCCGCTGAGTTACTCCACAATTGTGCGTCTATCTTCTTGGTTTAAAATACATCACATGGCAGATTTATTATGAGGCGTTTCATTCAATTCAGAAAAGCAGCAGCAGCAGCAGCGAGTTCTCAATGTTGCCGGTGACAGGGTGTTCTGTATGCACATCAACAACTTGGAAAACCAACAAAAACCACTCACAGCAGGCACCGTTTTTATAAAGACCTTAAACCAACCCAGCATTTTATTGGCTTAACTCTATGTAAACATGAAGTGAATGGATGTGTGAACTAGGTAAGTGGTACTTCCCAAGAGAGTTAAGGCAGACACAAAAAACTGGAGCAACTCAGCAAGACAGGCAGCATCTCTGGAGAGAAGGAATGGGTGACATTTCAGGTCGAGACTCTTCTTCTTCAAGGGTCTCGCCCGAAACGTCACCCATTCCTTCTCTCCAGTGATGCTGCCTGTCCCGCTGAGTTACTCCAGCTTTTTGTGTCCATCTTCGGTTTGAACGGGCATCTGCAGTTCCTTCCTACACAGAGTTGAAGGCTTCCCCGCTCTCCGTCACCACATCAGCCTTCTCCCTGCTTATTCCCAGGGAATGTGAATTTAATCCTGCTGTTTCACATTCTAGTCTTTTATTATCCATAAAGTATCCTACACAGTAAAAACTGCACATACTGTCCTCGCAAAGGCTGCCTCCCTCATGGCCAGGGATGTCGGTCGGAGTGTCTGAGTCAAGGTTGTCAGCTGGTGCACATGGTGTGTTCGCCTCTGGGCACCGAGTCCAAACAAAGCTTTGCCCTCAGGGGTGGGTGCAAAGCAGACGGTCAAGGATGGCTCACACAGTTCAATGAATTTAATCCACAATAGCAACTTTCAAAAGAGAAACACTGTAGATAAAAAACCCCAGAGAAAGCAGGGCGATGGGAAACAAGTGGGACTAATCAATAGGCGCGTTCTGAGTCAGACTCGCACAACACGAGCACAATAAACAGAGTCGCCACTGTTTGTGCTGTGTGTGGTTTTTTTTAAGTGGGTAAAACCCTCTTTACTCTGTGGCTGTGAGAGTTCTGTAAGCTAACATTCAAAGAGGTAGAGTCAGAAGAAAAAGCAGTATTATTTCTCTAACGGAGCAAACACAAAACTTCTCCCTTAACCCTTCAAAAGAGCTGGAAGCGAGTGTAGAACAAAGTTTACAGCTATTCATAACTTATTTGCTTCTCCATCAGATTAGATTACATTCTCAAAGACACTCCAGTGGGCCCAGCTTTTTATGGAACATGTGGGATTCATTTCACCGTGCTGCTTGACTCTATTCTAGGGCCACATATGTGCCGATGGCAATACTGGTGCTTGTGTGCTCTGGGTCACAGATACATGACAAAGTTCTTACTAAAACCCCACTGCAAGTCTACAGAAGTGACTGGCGACTGTCAGCTCTCTGGCCAATGTGTTTTGATCGCATCTATCCTAATTCTGAATATTACTTTGCACATCCGATTTTATAAGTGGTATAAAATCACACAAACGGTCTCCGCCTGGGCACTGGGGAAAAAGCAATTGAGTTGAGTCCAAATAATTCAAGCTCAGGCCTGACAGGCTGGTTGCTGCTTTGAGGACCTGCCAGTGAGTGCACTGCATGACAAATATCTTGTTTGTCTTCCAGGCCAACAATGGACAGAGCAGAAGAATTAACCGCACAAAGCAGCCGCAGCAGCAGCAGCAGGGGCATCTCTATTTTCAACCACTGTTTTTAAGAGTGAGACTGTTTTACATTCACGTGGCTCATTCTAACGTCGCGTATGTGGGGAAATTACAAGTTTACAATACCTCGTCGCAGACTGCACCCTTTAAAAATAATTCTGTGTACTTCTTAAGTGCAACCCACTTAATAACTGTGCTGTTCTGTAAATGATTTGGTGAATATTGCAAAGGGAACGCAACACTCTATTGGCTCTCTGTTAAAGATATTTATTTTGAACCATAGGAATTAAGATTCATCTCACTATAAAACTCCTTGGGGGAAAAAAAAAACTACACGGCAACATTTCATGTCATCATCTTTCCAAGTGCCATTTTTATTGTGTTGAAACAAACCATTTATCTCAATGGAACTCTGCAGCTGATCACTGCTCATTAATCCCAGTAGGTCTACATTGTCAGAGATACTTGTAGCGGTGAAATATTGCACAATATTTGCACATTTAACTACACAGTCTTCGGCAATGAGTATGGTGCAATACAGCAATTAACGATTAACACTTTGAGAAAATAAGTACCAACTTCAAGAAATATTAACAGACTATAACATTTTTGTGAAACAGCATGAGGATTTCAATAATAAAATGCATTCTTCACCTGCAAGAAATTATAAATCTCAATCTCAGGAGACTATTTCTCAGTGGATTAGCATTCCTGGATTAGCAGATTCCACGGTGACTTGAAATGAAACTGAAGAGGTACTAAACTACTTTATGTACAATCTGTACTTCCAGTTATATTTCCAAGGAGCTGAGTTGAGGATGTTCCCATTGTCAATGTAATTAGAATTTATTCCCTGAGGCTGGGCTGAATTCAAAACTGGGTAGAGCAGTTTTGTCTGAAGTAGTGTCTCGAGCCGAAACGTCACCTATTCCTTTTCTCCAGAGAAGCTGTCTGACCCGCTGAGTTACTCCCACTTTTTGTGTCTATCTTAGTTTAAAAGTCAGTTTGTGAAACCACTGCACCTATTAACCGAACATTGAATCAGTAGTGGACATTATACTTGCTGCAAATTAATATATAAATGCATCAGATGATGTTACTTCATATTTATATTGCCATCATAGAGTTAGTATAGGTTCTTTTATCAGTATTTGGCAGCCAGGTAGAACTTTTAACAAAGTGTCAAACTGACTGTAACTTCTAATTTTACCCAGTCATATTGGGAAATATAAAAATTAATAAAGGTTCTGAGGTTGTTGGGAATAAATTCAATTCCATTTGAATTTACGTCAAACATTCTTTATTTGAACATAACTCATCGGTGACGCATATTATCGCTGAATTATTTTTAGTGACTTAATGTGGACAGTGCAATTTCTATTTAATTATGTTCCCTGCTTGCCCCACTTTCAAAGATCTGCAACTTTGCCCTTCCCAAGAGATGGATGCTTAAAAGACAGAAGATAAACACAAAATGCTGGAGTGACTCAGCGGGGCAGGCAGCATCTCTGGAAAGAGGGAATAGGTGATGTTTTGGACGTTTCGGTGACAGAGATGCTGCCTGTCACGCTGAGTTACGCCAGCAGATCCTTCCTACACACACTGCTTGAAGGACACGACAGCAGGCGAGTCAAAAACGCTTATAATGCGTTGACAGCTGGCAAAGGTGGGGGCAGAGAGGTGTCAGAAGCCAGTGGTTAACAGAGCCTTTGAGCCCCAACACAACTCCAGCACCATCTAAAGGGCAAGGTCTGCCTACCAGATCCACCTGTTCTGGTATCTTGTTCTGCACAGACCTTTGGGAAATGAGGGCAGCAAGTACAACAATGGGTCCCATTCTGGAAAATCCAGCACATTGAACCTCTTCACTCTTTGTCAGTGAGGAATAAATCAGCCAGAATCGTATTCCAGATCACTATTCTGCAGCAAACATGATTTAAATACAAAAACTACTGTAGAGTATTCCAGGATATCACAAGTGTCGGAAAGAAACAACTTGTACTCCTATGTATGCAACAAACTCCAATCTGATCAGTCTTATCTTCGGGTTTCAGAAGACAGCATGCGTGAAAGTTCACACAAAAGAACTGATTAAGTGTTGAAAAATTATTACCTTACATGCCTTCTTTGTGCAATGACCCACAAACACAGACTGAACAATCCAGCTCGACAATGTAAATTAATGCAGAAGGATATTGAATACACTGGGCTTGTTTCCCCTAGAGTGAAGGAGGGTCTGGGTCTCGCATGGCCAGCATGGCTTGTATGGAGAAGGACAACATGGACAACAATGTCCAGAACTTTAATGCATGTCTGGATGCAAAGTGTTGCTGCCTGACTTATTCTATAACAGTGAACACCGATGGCCTCACTTATCCAGAACATCCAGCCAACTATGTATTTCTATGCTTATCTTTTAATGAAGCAATTTTGATTCGCACTTCCACAATGTTCATCTATATTCCATGGGAATACAGATCTTTCTTATGCTCAGTTTTGTTTTGCACATGAATTCTTGAAATCACTAAAAATTAAATTTCAGAAAGCCCTTAGTTATATGATATGCCAGAACTTTATTTATCCCAGGAGGGAAATTGGTCTGTTAACAATCATAAAACATTGTTTTATGTGCTGAGTTGTGCAAAGATTGGGGGGGGGGGGGGGGAGGAGAGTCAGTCTACCCCATGACAGAAGGGGGAGGAGTTGTACAGTTTGATAGCCACAGGGAAAAAGGATCTCCTGTGGCGCTTTGTGCTGCATCTTGGTGGAACCAATCTGTTGCTGAAGGTGCTCCTTCAGGTTGACCCGAGTGTCATGGAGTGGGTGAGTTGTAGTGTCCAAGATGCTCACCACCAAGACCACATCAATGAATCTAACTCCGTCCCCAGGACAGAGCCACCCTTCCTGATGAGCTGTTGGTGTCCGCAGCCTTCGCCCTGCTGCCCCAGCACATGACAGCGAAGACGATGGCACTGGTCACCACCGATTGATAGAACATCTGCAGCATCTTACTGCAGATGTTGAAAGTGCGGAGCCTCCACAGAATATACAGCCGGCTCTGTCCCTTCTTGTACAGGCCTCAGCGTTCCTGGACCAGTCCAGTTTACTGTCTAGGTAAACTCCAAGGTACTTGTACTCCTTGGTAAACTGCACATCCACACCATTGATGGAGGCAGGGGACAGGGGAGTTCCTCTCCTCCTAAAGTCCACCACTAACTCCTTAGTCTTGTCGGTGTTGAGCTGCAGGTGATTCAACAAAGCCGTTGACTACACCTCTGTATTCAGACTCCCTCCCATCACTGACACAGGTCACAATTGCAGAGTCATCCAAAAATGTCTGCCGGTGGCAGGAGTCAGAGTTGTACCTGATGTCCGAGGTGTAGATGTTGAACAGTAAGGGAGAGAGGACTGTGCCCTGTGAGGCCCCTTTGTTGCTCACTACCATGTCCGAGGCACAATTCTATAGCCTGACGGGCTGTGGTCGTCCAGTCGGGTAGTTGGTGATCGAGGACACCAATGAAGCTCCATCCTTAGCAGTGCAGGTGGAAGGTGTTAAAAGCACTACAGAGGTGTCCTAAAAAAAATTTAAATCGTGGATGCCGACCCTTTCAATAAAATGGAAATAAAATGTCTATAGCTAGATAAATGCGATTTATCTAAAATAATTAGTCTGCATTGATCCTGAATAATAAACCGTATTTAAAAAACCTTTGATCCTTTCTAGGATGCATAACCTCAATTGCGTCTTGCAGAGTAATTGGCAAAACTTAAGATAAATGTCACCAAATCTAAACGTAATGAAACACATCTTGCTTGTTCTGTACTTCGATAATTAAGTTCAGACTTATTTTCTTGTTAAAATTCGGTAATAATTATTAGCAAGTTGTAAATGATATAAATTAGTGGCGCAACCTTGGCCAGCACGGACTAATTGGGCCGAAGGGTCCATCCCCAAGCTGTATAACTATGAATCTACGAAAACAAATGACTGAATGTTCAAATGGCCAGAAAAATGGCAACTAAAACAAGATCTTCTGCCAAATCAATTAGAAAAGCATACAATCACTTCCTTAGATTTGCAAAGGAAACCTGAACAATATGGATGAGTAATGCACATGCTTTAATCTTTGCAAAAACAATATTCACTGTAATACAATAGCTACTTTTAATCCAAGTGTACTTGGCTTTCGACCCTGTAACATGTTCCTTTTATTGTGTTACAAGAGGGTATTTTTGGTCACATTGTACATTTTATATTTGACCTGAGGAAAACATCTAACAGTTCCACAATGAACACAGAGCAAATTTGCATTAGAGATATTGGCAAAAAGCCATGAGGCAGATCTAAAATTAAATCCACAATAAAGGTGAAAGGAAAACTGTTTCCAGAGTTTATGAAACACCCAGCAACCAAGGATAAAACAATAACTGTATTTGATCAACATAGATATCAGGTTAGAGAGCGGACCATCCTCGCATTCAACAAGATAGGCACAGAATGCTGGAGTAACTCAGCAGGACAGGCAGCATCTCTGGAGAGAAGGAATGGGTGATGTTTCGGGTTGAGAACCTTCGTCAGACCTCGACCCGAAATGTCACCCATTCCTTCTCTCCAGAGATGCTGCCTGTCCTGCTGAGTTACTCCAGCATTTTGTGTCCATCTTCGGTTTAAACCAGCATCAGCAGTTCCTTTCCACACATGCAACAAACAGGTAGCAGTAAAAAATAACCATCCATGCAGCTAATCATATTTCAATAGTGAAATAATTTTTTTCCCCAGGGTGGAAATGCCAAAGACAAGAGAGCGCTTTGGCTGAAATGGGCAAATTTAAAGATATATGGGGTCATTTTTTTAAAACACAGAGTGTGATGAGTGGCTGTTATGTGCCACTGTGGGTGGTGATGGAGGTAGACATGATGGTGGCATTTAAGAGGCGTTTAGATAGGCACGTGGATATGCAGGGAATGGGGAGACATGGATCATGTGCAGGCAGAGGAGATTAATTTAACTTGCCACCGAGCTCGGCACAGACATTGTGGCCTAAAGGATCTGTTCCTCTGCTGTATTTGTGTTGTATTTCATTAAAATTTACCAAACTGTACCTGTGGATACAAGGAACTGCAGATGCTGGTTTACAATAAGAAGACAAAATTGCTGGAGTAATTCAGTGAGTCAGACAGCATTTCTGGAGAACATGGATAGGTGATGTTTTGCGTCTTCTGGCAAAAAAGGTCCCGACCAGAAACGCCCCATGTCCATGTTCTTTGGAGATGCTGCCTGACCTGCACAGTTACTCAGGCAATTTGTGTCTTTTTTAAAAAAAAACCTATATAATTTAGCTGGAAATCCATATTTTCACTTAAAATGTAAATAACTTTTCTGCACATATTATTTCTGCAAGAGGTTATTTGGGATCACCTCGGCCATTGTATACCTTAAAACCATTCACTCCACTGAAGATTTGTCACCACAGAACAGTACCTTGCAGAATGTTATAACACATGCAGTATAAAAATAAGCCAGGGGTACGAATCAGGATCAGAAGCAGTAATCCAATCTCATATTTGTTCAAGAAGGAACTGCAGATGCTGGAAAATCGAAGGTAGACAAAAATGCTGGAGAAACTCAGCGGGTGCGACAGCATCTATGGAGCGAAGGAAATAGGCAACGTTTCGGCCCAAAACGTTGCCTATTTCCTTCACTCCATAGATGCTGCCGCACCCGCTGAGTTTCTCCAGCATTTTTGTCTAATCCAATCTCATAGATCAGTTATGAAAAACATCAGTCTAGAGTCAGCCATATTGCATGGAAACAGGCCCTTTGGCCCAACTTCCCCTGCTGACCAAAATGCCTCATCAACACTTGTCTCACCTGCCTGCGTTTGGCCCATATCCCTCCAAACCTTTCCTCTCCATGTCACTGTCCAAATTTCTTTTCAATATTGTTTATAATATCTGCCTCAACTCCCTCCTTTAGCAGCTTGTTCCCACTGTGTAAAAGGTACACACATCCTGCTCAAAGGTTTTCATTCTTTGGTATCAGATACAGTTATAAATGTGCAATCTTTGTGCAAGTGTTGTTTTTTTAAATAGTTAAGATTATATGTGTGATGCAATACAATTATACATTTTTGGACTTACTTAAAACAAATGGTTTAAGAACAACTAGTCGATTACTGGTGAAAGTGTGCACAAGAATTTAAGACCAAACATGCCAGAGCTAGAAGGGACATGATGGAAGAAGACAATGGGACTGGACATTGAGATGCAATTCAATTCCTGTTTTATAACATACAAACAATCTTATTTTTATTTAATATTATTACAAACTTTCATGAATTTGAGAAGCCAGGAGATGGGGTAGTTACAATGCAGGAACTTAATTTACGTCGCCTGAGATAGCAGGCGACAAACTGTGATAAAACCAGATCAGTAATGGTACACGGCAGCAGTCATGACGTGGCAACGTTTAGAGCCATGGTGAAAATTGCTCTGGCTCTGCAGAGAGTAGTGCGTTCGGCCGAACGCACTATGGGAACTTCACTCGCCCCCCCCTGCAGGAACTATACATCAGGAGGTGCAACTCCAGAGCCAATAAAATCATGGGAGACCCCTTCCACCCCTGCAACGGACTGTTCCAGCTGCTATGGTCAGGCAAACGCCTCCGTTGCCATGCTGTGAGAACGGAGAGGTTGAGAAGGAGTTTCTTCCCAGAGGTCATTAGGACTGTAAACTCCTATCTCACCAGGGACTAACTTTACTGCACCACTTTACTGCTTTTTTTTTAAATTGCTGTTTTTTCCCCCTTTTTCCTTGCGCCCACAATATTTAATATGTAAAAGAAAATGTGATTCTGTTCCATTCTGTTTGTAGTTTGGTTGTTTGTTTGTTTGTTTGTCTTTTTGCACAAAGTCCGCGAGCATTGCCACTTTTCATTTCACTGCACATCTCGTATGTGTATGTGACGAATAAACTTGACTTGACTTGAATTTATAACGAGAATAGAAGGAGTCATATAATACAATGTTAGCACCAAAGTCACCCTTTTAATATGCAGGTAGGTTGACCTAGGTCAACTGGGTTTGTATTCACAAGTTTACTAGAGCAATATCTACTTGAAAGCTAGAACATTCTGACGTGCAAGGCTGCGTCACTCAGTTGGCCGTCGAGAATGAGGGGTCACAATCTCAGGTTATGGGAGAAGACACAAAGGGCTGAGATATGGAAAAATGTCTTCACCCAGAAGATGACAATGAACCTGGAGTATTCTTTGCACTAAGGACTGCAGAAGCAAAGTCACTTAATAGATTTCTCAACGTAAAAGGTCTTCAAGGGTCTGGGGAAGAGAGCAGGAATGTGGTTTTGAGTTGGGTGAACAGCTAGGAGCAAAAGCATCTATCTACTCCTGCTCCTGTTTTACCAAACGGTACATTTTGGGACTGATTTAATGAAGTACAATCTGAACCCCAGTTCTGGATTGACTTCAGACTTGGATTGACTTCAGCTGACCTGGACTGCTGCAGACCTCTGGTGAAGTCCTGGGATCTATGCCCATGCTAATGACTGACCAGCAATGGCATTTCAAAGCCAGGATCATTTTAGTGGAAACCACAGATCAAATCATGTCGAGTTTATTGTCATATGCACAAGTGCAGTGAGGTACAATGAAAATCTTGCTTGCAAATCTTGATCAACGGTTACACATTTCAGCAAAATTACCACCTCAACATGAAAGATCTTTGTCAGATTCCCAGTCAATTTCATTTTTGAAAACATTATTGATCTCAACATCTTGCCAACCCATCAAGCCTCCAAGATTAATTCAGCAGCATTCTGCCCGTTGAGTGATAACTACAAAATTAAATCTTATACCCAGTAACCCAGAAGTATGTTTTATAACGATATATCTGTATGTCCACCACAGGAGGTCCGGTTCAGGGTCTGACGCCATCATTCAAATGATAGGGTGCCGGTTATTTTGTTGAGAATGTTAAAATATTAAAAATTGATCGCAACAGGAATCAAGGTAAAGGCAATCTCATTCAAATTAATCCAAATAGAATCCCACCGTATCCCATGCAACAATAAAGCAATGTTGGTGTAATCCGTTCCTCGCCTCTCTTAGCTGCATCGGTGCATATCACATAACCTCCAGGGCACATATAAAAGACACGCTGCCCATTGATCTGCACCTACATCAAGCAGGAGCTGAGAGTCCTTGGACTCTGATTCAAAGTTTATTCACAGGGGAGCAACGTTGCTTTGGCTAACATTGAGCAACATTGTTTTCCAAACTTCTGGAGAACAAAATTCGAACAGGGCAAGCTGGCGAATTGGAGATATAAATAAAAAATGCTCAATAAATCAGATAGTATCCGTGTTTTACGTAACTTTAACAAAACTTAATGCTTTACAGATGCTTCTAAATTGCCTTTAAATAGTCGAGATAGTCAACAAACAGAGGCCATGAACAGACTTCTCTCATCTCACCAACTCGGTCCCACTTCCACTCAGATCCTCCCACTCATGCGCTTCTTTCACACTAACCCCAGCCACCTCTCCGCAATCTGCTTCCCAACCTACTCCGTCTGCTCATCACCCATATGCTCTTCCTGATGGTGCCCCCCTTGCACTGTTCCCCACTGTCCATCCCACCTCACTTTTTTGTTCCCATTCCCCACCTTCATTTCCCATCACATTCCATCATCTGCAGCCCCTGGTTACCTTCAATCATGTTCCTGCCTCTTTCGCCACCCCTCTCTCCCCGACCTGACTCCATCCACCAATCTATCCCTCCTAACCTATCCATCCATCAAGTCAAGTCAAGTCACTTTTATTTATATAGCACATTTACAAAGCAACTCTCATTGGCCAAAGTGCTTTACATTGGTATAAGAATAGTTTAACAAACAAAAGTGGTTCATAGATTAAGTACAAACATCACTACATACATATAGCCCTCGCTCAGAGGTCATCAAGACAGGCTTGGGAGTAGAGATGAGTTTTAAGTCTCGACTTAAAGGAGTCGATGGAGGGGGCAGTTCTGATGGGAAGAGGGATTCTGTTCCACAGTCTAGGAGCAGCAACCGCAAAGGCGCGGTCGCCCCAGAGCTTATGCCTAGACCGCAGGATGGTCAGCAACCCCAAGTCGGCCGATCTGAGGGACCTGGAGGTGGTGTGGTGGGTAAGCAGACTTTTGATGTAGGTGGGGGCAAGCCCATTGAGGGCTTTGTAGACATAAAGGAGGATCTTGAAATTTATTCGGAACCATCGCATGCCAGCTCTTGTCCTATTCTCCCCCCATTATCTCTTTATACTGATTATCTCCTCAACACTCTTTCAGTCCAGAGGAAGGATCTGCTCCTGCAACATCAACGGTCTATTTACCCCCACAGATGCTGCCTGACCCGCCGAGTACCTCCAGTGGTTTGATTTTTTTATTTCCCAGTCGTCATCGCAGCTGCATCCTTGCATGGATTTCTGCTGCTCCTGTTTGGGTTTGAACTGCAATTTAAACTGGAGCACTGGGTGAAGGTTGTACACCAGTACTAACTCCTCAAAGCGATGTTGGATGGGTGGTTGCACATGCCTAGCTAATGACACCGACATCTCGGCAGAGAAGAAAGTCGTCGAACAATAGACTGTCAGCAATCGATTACACCCTGAAGTATCCATTTGAGTAAAGAGGCACAATTAGCATGGATCACCCAGCCATTCACTGCTATACATTTGCCCGCAGGCAATTCAACTCTCTAGGATGGTCGTCTATTATAGTAAGCACTGCTCTCGCATGGAGATTATTTGTCTAAACCTATCAGGCAGAATCTATAACTCTGAAACATACTTGTGGATGATAACCAAATATAGCTGCAATTACTTTTGTTGTCTCAACACAGATTTGAAAATGTCTGTGACATATGCCTGCGTATAATAACACGTGTAATAAGGCACACTAAATCTCTTTAAATGCCTAGTCCAAATTAAATTTAAAATTTGAAATCCACTCAAATTGAAAAAAACTGAAAATGAGCTGCAGATTAAATTATCCAGCAAACTGTGCGCCAATGGGGTTTTTTTTCGATACAATTGACAGAGTGACTTTCTATAGTTTATAGCTCAAGACAAAATGCCTGTCAAAGAGTATACATTGCACATTGCTAACATGCTTTCCTTTTCATCTAGATCCGATCAAAAACAAATATTCACTTTGTAGCTTTCTTTTTCAGGTCCGTTCCTGCACTATCCTGTTCTGTGTTTTACATTCAGGTTAATTCAGTTAGAATTGACATCTCAGGTCCATGACTAAGCTCATCTATGAATGGGTACAGAGTGATAGCTCCAACAGGTCTAAATCATAACACCCATCACCAGCATCACCGAGAAACTAACTGTTCAAAGATAGTAAAAATAAATAAAGACTGTAAAAAAGAATCACATGAATGTTCTTACTGCTCAACCTGTCAAACAGGCAGAACAATTCTACCATAAAGAACTGCGTAATATTAATTTTCTGTTGCACAATGCAGTTTTGTAATACATTGTCAAAACAATGTTTCCTACCCCTGGTATTAAGATAGACTTAGACTATACTATGTTCCCAGATAATAACAATATAATAATAATAATAATAATAATAATAATAATAATAATAATAATAATATCTTTTATTGTCATTGCACATAAGCGCAACGAGATTTGGTATGCAGCTTCCAACCGATGTCATAACATAAATAACTAATAAAATTTGGATTTAGATATCCCGAGAACATGGATTGTAAAAAGAACAGTAAAACAGTCAGAACAGTTCTTCCAATTGAAATAACAGTGAAGCACATGGTGCAAAGAGTAACCAATTTGAGGCGATAGGCAAATGTAAAATAAGTCCAAAAACATTTAATCTCTTCTAGGATCAGTTTAGATGAAAGGCTTTTCACCGTCTGACTCGACACTGAAATGCACTTAAATGGCAAGAAATTCATCCAGCTCCAAAATAGATAAAAATTAAAGTTGTATTTCCACATTTTGGACAGAAAACTCCTCACCGGTGATTGCGATGCTTAAGGCAGTTGAGAAAGTCAGTTAAAAAGCAAATATATTTAAGAGGAAGATTTTACTGTGCAGGACCAGTTCCTGATGTGTTTTCCAGGAACTGCAATATAGGGATCAGGTGTATTGATCTGAATAATTGTGAACGGGTGGAGATAAATCCAGTAATTACAGTCAGTGGCAGGGTCAGAATAATTACGGAGAGAATTAGCAGTCACTTCGAAAAATGTGGATTGATTATAATAAGCCTGCATGGAAGTATTGAATTTGCACAACTAACTTTTCAATGTAAAGTAAAGAAAGAATTGATGTAGGAAAGTTGCTGAAGTAGTATATATGGGTTTCTTAAAGGCATGACAAAATCCCAAGTGATAACTTGGTATCTGATCTATACCATTGGAATAGTGTGGTGGAAAATTAGCAAAGGAATGCGAGAGAAAGCAGTGATCTCTCTGACTACAGTATAATGAAGCCCTCCAAGGGTGAAACCTGGTCAACCCCTGTTCTTAATTTCATAGTTTGGGTAGATAGAGTACAATTAATAAACCTGCAGATGATCAAAAAACTTGAACGTTTATTACACAGTGAGGACAGTAATAAGAGTTCAAGGAGATAGAGTCAAGCTGGTGGAATGGGCAGATGATGAAGTTTAATGCTGAGAAATGTGAGCCGTTACAATTTGTAAGAATGAGAATTACACATTTTCAACTGGATGCAATAGTTCAAAAAAGATCCAGGATATACGTGCACCACTTGTTGGAAGTGACAGGATACATTAGGAAAGTGGATGAAGCACTGAGGACTGTAGACTTTATAAATAGACACCAAAAGAGTCCAAGGGCAAGTCAAGGAGAGCCTTTATGAAATATTGGCTTGACCAATATGTGGAAAGCTGTGTCCATGCCTGGGGTTCACACTTTAGGAAAGACTTGAGAAGGTGCAGAAAAGCCCTAGGATGTTGGCTTCATTGTCCTTTTGACCCTGTTTTAATCAATGGGTCAGTGAATTATAGTGATTGTCAGTGTAAAGTGTTCCTGCCTTGCAGCTTCATATTATGAAGCATTTAACTGTGGAATTTTCTGCCACAGAAGGCAGTGGTGGCCAATTCACTGGATGTTTTCAACAGAGAGTTAGATATAGCTCTTGGAGCTAGCGGAATCAAGGGATATGGGGAAAAAGCAGGAACAGAGTACTGATTTTGGATGATCAGCCACGATCATATTGAATGGCGGTGCTGGCTTGAAGGGCTGTATAGTCTACTCCTGCACCTATTTTTCTATGTTTCATATGAAGGATGACTACGGGGTAAGTTTCATCTCTGTCCTGAATGACTGACCCCTTATGCCGACGTTTTGACACCCCAACCCGTCACCCGACCGCCCGGTTCATTGAGATCACCTCTAATTCTTCCAGAGAGAAACACAATGGTCAGCATCTCCGGAGACCATAAATAGGTGATGTTTCGGTTTATCTAGCGATGCTGCCTGACCCATTAAACCATTCCTGCACTTTATGTCATTTTTTTGTAAACTAGCAACTGCAATTCCTTGCTTTTACATTCTTCCAGAGAAAACTGGTCCAATGTGTTTAAGACAATAATTTAACTGCCATGCATAAGGATAACATAGAACAATATAGCACAGGAACAGGCCCTTCTAATCCGTGCTGAAGATGACGCCAAATTAAACCAATCCCTTCTGTTAGCACATATTCTCTGTATATCTACGTGCCTATCTAAAAAGCCTCTTAAACCCGACTATTGTACCTGTCTCCACCACCACCCCTGGAGGCACATTGTTTAAAAAAGCTTGCCCTGATCACCTACTTTCAACTTTCTCATTCAGATTGTAAAGTTATGCCCTCTGGTCTTTGACATTTCCACCTTGGGGAAAAGGTTCTCACTATTTACCCTGTCCATATTTATCAAAATGTTTATAAACATCTATCAAGGCGGGACACTGGTAGAGCTGCTGCATTACAGCACCAGAGACCCGGTATGATGCTGACTACGGCACCTGTCTATACAGGGTTTGTACGTTCTCTCTGTGCCCACGTGGGTTTTCTCTTGGTGGTCCGGTTTCCTCCCACACTCCAAAGACGTACAGGTTTGTTGGTTCCAGTAAAAATGTAAGTTGTCCCGAGTGTGTGGGATAGTGCTAGTGTACGGGATGATCGCTGGTCAGCAGACTCGGTGGGCCGAAGGGCGTCTCTGCGATGTATCTCTAAGGTCTAAAGTAAAGGTCTCCCCTCAGCCTCTAACATTCCAGAAAAAACAACCATAGTTTGTCCATCCTCCCCGTATGGCTAATACCCTCTCATCCAGACAGCATCCAAGGAAATCTCTTCTGCACCCTCCCCAGAATACTGTAATGGGGTGGCCTGAACAGCACTAAATAATACATAGCACAACGAGGGGCTGAAAGGCCATTTCTTATGAAAGCTGGATCTCTTCCATGTATTAGAGCCACCTCTTCACAGTGGCATACATTGACAACCAAGTTCACCACCACTTCCAGCGTACTAGCGCAGTCCTTGGCCAACTGCAGAAAAGTGTTCAGTGAATAAAACGTTAAAAATTGGCGCTAGGCCTGTGGTGTCCCAGGCAATAGGACTCTTACTATCCAATGGAGGCAACGGTGATCTACTGTCTCAGCCCAATGACGCACTGATGTTGTTTCTACAATTGGGAAGATAAGCAGTTTAAGAAGGAACTGCAGATGCTGGAAAATCGAAGGTACACAAAAATGCTGGAGAAACTCAGCGGGTCTGAAAAAGGCTTTCGGTCCGAAACTTTGCCTATTTTCTTCGCTCCATAGATGCTGCTGCACCCGCTGAGTTTCTCCAACATTTTTGTGTACCTGGGAAGATAAGCAAACCTCTCGTCCATATTCCTCATTTTACAAAACATCGAGGCCATTCAGCCTATCAAATCTATGCCAGCTCAGAGCATTCCCATCAGCCCCATCAGCCCCATTCCCCTACTTATTTCCTTATGATATTTTATTCTCTCACATGCTCCTTAATTCTTCCCTCTATGCTACCCCAGGGGTAACATGAAGACTCTTGTCACATGCAGATCATGGGGGTGGAGGAAGAGAAGGGGGTCACTCTGTCCATTGTCCAAATGCTGATATCTGGTACCTCAAGTACCCGAGGAATTGCTCCAAGGATACTTTAAACATCTCCTTGAGGAAAGGTGTCATCCTCACTGACACAAGGGGAAATCCTGGCCCGCGAGGTTCTCCCCTGACCTCGCTGCTATTCACCTACCGGTACTTCCAACGGGACTCACTGTTTACCAGCTGCAGGGAAACGAACCAACCCAGGGATATGGACACCAGCCAAAGTCAGACAGCAACAGTTAACACTACACGGGTCAAGGATCAATCAGCAGATCTTTGTTAAAAGCCATGGCTTCAACTCGTTACCTCCTAAAATGCCACCTTCTGATCCTGTTCACCACCGGGGCAATAATGGCCCTCGTTCACCATTCATCAACCCCCCAGAGGGCATACTTACCAATTAAACCCCAAAGTTACTAATCATTAAATCGGCATCCAATTTTATTAAATAGTGTGGCTTTTTTTTGACAACTCCCGTAAGGTTTTTTTCCTCCCCAACGCTGTAGCGTTCCGAAGATAGACACATAAACAAGAGTAGCTCAGCGGGACCCTTCTTCAGGTCTCGACCCGAAACGTCACCCATTCCTTCTCTCCAGAGATGCTGCTGCCTGTCCCGCTGAGTTACTCCAGCATTTTGTGTCTATCTCCGCTTTAAACCAGCATCTGCAGTTCCTTTCTGCACAGTTGAGGATTGTGGAGTGGTCTCCTAACCCCACTCCTCCCTCTGTACCCGTGGCCTCCACATCTTCACCAGTCGGCACCGACCTCTGATGTGAACACACACCGACACCACATCTCAACGCGGGCGGCTTCCTTTTCGGTCGTTTTGTTTCCTCTCACTATATACATTTTAGATTCTGTCTAAATGGAGCCGTATTTATATTGTGCTCGCTCCGTATCTCCAACTTAATCCCCCCCCCCAAAAAAAATATAAAGTGATGAAGTAACTCAACGGGTCAGACAGGCATCATCTGCATTTCCTTGCAAATTAATCAACTTCGCCAAGAAATCCCGGTTAAAACAACTTCTTTCAAAATATAAACGAGCGCAAGTTCCTTCCAATAAATTAACATTATATTCAATCTCACACTACCTTGAAAGATAGCGGGAAGGTCACTGAGGGAATCCTAGCCAATAACAAGCAAAGACCTTTTCTGCATTAAGTACATAACCGAGTAAATAAATCCAATGATGATTCCAAAACACTGCTCCTGTCTGCAGGACTCACCACAGGCAGAATAAATGCCGGAGCTCCCTCGACAGGCACTGCCCGCAGTCTCATCAGCTCCGGCGGCTCAAGAGTCGGCAGCGACTAAACTCAAGCGAAGTGCAACAAGTTGCAGAGAACCAGGGCCGAGCGGCTCCCCCCTCCTTCTCCCTCCCCCCTCCTTCTCCCTCCCTCCCTCTTCCTCTCCCGCGGGCGGGGCGACTCTCTCTGCAAAGTCCCGGGGAAGCTGCACTACTCACCTGCCCGTCCGTCACACACACTCGTCGCAGAGCGCGTCCCATTACCGGGAGCGCGCGGGGCGCGTGGCCGCGGGGGGGGCAAAACTGCCGGGAGCGCGCGCATTAGGTGCTTGATAGGTGGGGTGATGCGGGGGAAATTGCTGGCGGAGGAGGCCATTCGGCCCTTCGAGCCATTCATTGTGATCATGGCTGATCATCCATAATCAATAACCCGTGCCTGCCTTTTCCCCATACCCCTTGATTCCGCTAGCCCCAAGAGCTCTATCTAACTTTTAAATTAAGCCAGCCTTCTGTGGCAGAGAATTCCACAAATTCACAACTCTCTGGGTGAAAACGTTTTCTTCTCATCTCAGTTTCAAATGGCCTTGTCTTTATCCCTAGACTGTGCCCCCTGGTTCTGGACTCCCCCAATATTGGGAACATTTTTCCTGCATCTAGCTTGGCCAGTCCTTTTATAATTTTATATGTTTCTACCATCTGATACCCTCTCATCCTTCTAAATTCCAGTGAATACAAGCCTCAGTCTTTCCAATTATGACAGTCCCGCCATCCCGGGGGTTAACCTTGAGAACCTATGCTGCATTCCCTCAATAGCAAGGATGTCCTTCCTCAAATTAGACCAAAACTGTACACAATATTCCAGATGTGGTCTCACCAGGGCCCTGTACAACTGCAGAAGGACCTCTTTATTCCTATACTCAAATCCCCTCGTTATGAAGGCCAACATGCCATTAGCTTTCTTCAATTGGCTCCTAAATTGTCTTGCAAATAGCAGGCAAAGGGTGATGAAGGTGGTTATTTTGTGATTGGAAGTCTGTGACCAACTGTGCACTATAGGAATCAGTGCTTGACCAATGTGTAGGAAGGAACTTCGAATGCTGGTTTAAACCGAAGATAGACACAAAATGTTGGAGTAACTCAGCGGGACAGGCAGCATCTCTGGAGAGAAGGAATGGGTGATGTTTTGGGACCCTTCTTCAGACTCTTGACCAAGTGCTTGACCAATGTTATTTGTTCTTCTTTTTATCGAGCCCACACACAAGACTAGATGTTGTTCAGCCAGCGCTGAACACACCTCTCGGCATCTGCATACAATAGTGTCTGTCGTGCGCTTCTTGTGCGTGGTGGTGGAAATATTGGTGAAAACAGGGTCACAATGTGAACACTCTTTCCTTGACCCCATGCTATTTGTTATGTACATTAATGACTTAGATGTCAATGTAGGGATAATGATCAGTAAATTTGGAGATTAGTTGAAAATTGGTATTGAAAGTGAGAAGAATAGTCCTGGACCACAGAATGACATTGATCAGCTGGTAAATTAAGCAAAGCAACTGATGATGGAATTTAATCCATGTAAGCATGAGGTGATGCACTCTGAGCAGTTCCATACAGGTCAGATTTATGCCATTAATGGTAGAGCCCTCTTCTTAACAGAAAACGTAAACATTGGTGTGCAAATACTACGCTCCCTGAAAGAGGTGGCACAGGTAGACATGACAGTGAAGAGACAATGCTTCACTTTATCAGCTGATGTGTAAAATGGAAGTGAAAGGAAGTTTGGATACAGGTTTATAAAATCTTCTTCAGACGACAGTGGGAGTTCTGGGGGCAGTTCTGATCACCACACACTTGAAGGATGTGATTGTACTGGGGACTCACCAGGATCGAAGTTTTAGTTATGAGGAGAGGCTGGGTTCATTTTCCACGGAGTAAAGGCTGTGGGTGGAACCTGTTACACGTATACACAATTACAAGAGGCATCACTAGGGTAGTAATCAATGTTTTGCCATAACAGGTTATGTCCAAGACCAGAGTGCATCGGTATAAGGCGAGTAAGAGGGTTAAAGAGGATTGAAGAAGAATTGTTTTCACCCATAGTGTGGTTGTAATCTGGAACACACTGCCTGAAGACTATGGTTGCAGGTACCCTCACAACATTTAAGAAACCTCTGGACAAGTAGTTGAATGGTCAAGGCATAGAAGAAGACAGACCAAATGCTGATAATTGAGACTCATTCAATTAGTTAATTGCTGGTGGCTGAGGAAGATGCAAAAATCTCCACCAGGGCTCTTTGCTTCCCACAATGTCCTAGGGTGTACCTGGTCAGGCCCTGGGAATCTATCCATCTTTGTGTGCTTCAAGACCTTCAATAATGTGGATATTTTTCAGGTTGTACATTTGAAGCAAGCTTGGTGATCACTGGAGGCAGAGAGAACACATGCGATGGGTCCAGCATCAGAGGGGTTGAAGGAGAGTGAGAGAAGCGATATTTGACACAAAATGCTGGAGTAACTCAGTGGGTCAGGCAGCATCTATGAAGAAAAGGAATAGGTGACATTTTGGGTAGGAGCCCGAATATTATGTGGTGACGGTATCGGTGATTGTTTGGATACAGAGTAAAACAAGGCACCAACAGTGCTCTGATTTCAGTTTCTTGACAGCTGCAGGAAAGGAAGCACTTGCAGTTTTTCCTAATAAACATGAGACCAAACTAGTAATAGAGACTCCTTGCAGAACATTTGCACTGAACAATACTTGCCCTGCTGCACTCATAGAATTTAACATCCAGTTAATAGGACTTGTAATAATTAATGCAGCTTTGGCACATACTGCATATGTGAAACACTCACAGAAAGAACTGCAGTTAGTCTCTTAACATGAGTCATATACTATATAAAGATGTGAATATTTTTCACCAGCGATCTGATCATCCTGCTGACAGGGTATAAATGTTATCCAGTCTCTAGGTTTGTGAAGATGAAGAATTACCAGGATTTTACTGCATTGACAGATAATTAAATACAGCTTTAAATATCTTGTACAATTCCAGGAATAATCAATTAGAATGCCATTTCAATTATGCACTGTTAATTAAAATTTTAACTGAATGTCTCAAAGTGTTGTTTCTAAAGCTGTAAAACCTGCCATGGACCATTTCCTACCTTCCAGACTGGTACAACTTGATTGAAAGTGGTGCCTGGAGTCCTGAGATTTCTATATTCTCAGACTGTGGGTGGTTTAGTACCTTCAATGCACAGCTCTGAACCAGAAGCTGTAATTTTATTAAATGTGAAGATCTGAGAACTTTAAAGCATATGCACATAAAGTGAAAAAGGTTTATTATATGGTTTAATTATTATTGATTGTATGTGTCAATTTATAAGGAACTATGTCAGAAGTATATCCTTCTGAAGTCGTGGAGGCTTGACAGTCTTGCTGGTCCCACGCCTGCAGCGCCCTCTTGTGTTTCAAATGGAACAAATATCAAATCCTGAAATAGACTATTTTCACAACACAGATTATTTTCTGCATTTATTCAGGGAGAGAAATCAGTTCAGGCCAATAATTTATCGTTTTTAATTGCTATGAGAAGCATTCCAATCAAACACAACAGACGCCACATGCATCGCTGGATTGTAATATCTTATAATTCCAGTGTTTGTTTGTCCTCAAATTAATTTCTTTACTTTTTTTCTATTTCCACACAAGCCAGTTTTGCAGCCATTGTCATTCCTATTAAATTGTGCTTAATTCTGATCAAAGTCCATTCTGTGATCCCCACATCTATCTGGAACAGAAATCGCTCCTGGAGATCGGCCCCTTGCAATAAGTTGATAATTCCAGATTCCACACCAGCCACCTACACCTCACCTATACCCGAAGAAGGGTCTCGACCCAAAACATCACCCATTCCTTCTCTCCACAGATGCTGCCTGGCCCGCTGAGTTACTCCAGCATTTTGTGTTTACCGACACTCGACCTGTTTTTCAAAATTTCAAATGCCCAAGCAGAACTTGCTGAAAATACTCAGCAGGTCAAGCAGCATCTTTGGAGACAGAAACAGAAGCTGCCGTGGTGTTGAATATTTTCCACATTTTGGGTGATTTTCAACATTTGAATTTTTTTTTGGTTGGCACTGTTTGTTCACTGATGCGGCAATCTGTTTCATGCTAAATTATGAAGGCTTACTGTTTATTTTGTTGGTTCACATGCTTGATCAATGGTGTTTTATCATTAATGTTTTATTATTATTAATGTTAAGTGTTTTCTGAGTCATTTGTAACTGTCACTGTATGTCATGTTGTTACTTGTGGGCAGAGCACCAAGGCAAATTCCTTGTATGTGAATACTTGGCCAATAAACTTACTTACTTACCGTTTATGTTTGTCTACAATGATATGCAGTCCTGGTCTTTAGATCATCTATCTTCCAGGCAAAGAACTTCCATTACCAATTTCCTTAATGATTTAAAACAATCGGACCACGTATATCCTTAAGTTTAATTTCAGCATCATGATTAGTGCCGTTACCTTGCAACTCATGGACTGGACACAATGCTTATTGCCTTTTTTTAAAACCTTCCTAGTTTCCATTAATTGTTTTGAGAATTCAATGAAAACACAGAATACAGTACAATTTGTTCTCAACAATTTGAAACTGAATTATCAGGTTGCTCAAGTTAAAGATAAGAAACAAGAAATTTAGCCTGAACTAATTGCTTATGAATAAAGAGCAAAATGTATCCTGGTTGATCTCAACTGTGGCAAATCCCCAGTGGGTTACAGACTACCTATTAGGATCATGTTCGGTGAATCTATTTGTAGCCCTATTATTATTACATCTGATGTTAACAGTTATTGCCCAGCAATATGATGATGCTTTCAAAGTTCAGTTAAGTGTCTTTTTTTCTCTGCTTCACTTTAATAATATGCTCTTCCATGTGTAATTACCTTGCCAAAGTTAAGTATTGTTTTCAGGTATGCAGTCAGCTTCCATCTAGTTGCTGACAACACCAAACTCCAGCATAATCATCCAATGCCTGATATCAAGCAGTTTCTACCCCTTAGAAAGAAATAACTTTATTTTTTTTTCTAACACCTTTCGTTACTTCAAAATATCTCAGAAATGGTTATTAGAGTAAACCAAGAAAATACCATTAGTAATTTGTGTGAGCAAGTTCTCTCGAAACAGCAATGGAGTTAATGAACTATGTTCTGTTTTAGCTAAGTTGGGTCAAGGATAAATATTCTTTGAGGAAAAGCTGTTGAGCATTGTATCCAAAATATATCAACACTTCCCACTCCATCAACACTAAATTGTTCATCCAGATTATGTGCTTCAATTGTAGAAAGGAACTGCAGTTGTTGGTTTAAATCGAAGAGACACAAAAAGATGGAGTAACTAAGTGGGTCTGACAGCATCTCTGGAGAAAAGGAATAAGTGATGTTTTGGGTCGAGACCCTTTTTAGACTGAGCCGCTGAGTCACTCCAGCTTTTTGTGTCTATCTTTATGTGCTTCAAATCTCTGGTTTAAATCCACAACCTTATGACATAGAGGAAGTGCTACCATTCAGCCAAGGCTGAACACATGGTCAAAGCAAAAAACATCTTGCCTGGTTTCTGCCAGGCCTTTTTGGCCAAGTGCTAGATTCACTCTGCAATCCGGGTTGCCCATTTTAGTTCAATCACCAGAAAGACTCAGGAAATGCCCCTCCAACAAGCCTAAAACACAGGGAGCTGACCATAGCAAAAATACAAAATATGTAAGTGTCGGAGATGGATTACCAAGAGGGGAGATGATTAACACTCAAAATGTATATGCACTCGAGATTAACATCCTTCCATTCAACAGCTGCTCAGGTTGGTCAGTGTTTTTCACTGCTACAATAGTTAATTTTACATCCAATGAAAATTTAAAAACTACAATTTATCCATGAAAAAACACAATTTTAATGTTAATAGGAGAAAAGGTATCCAAAAAAAAACCTCACAAAAAAAGTGATATAAGGAAATGCCACAGAATCCAAAAACGTTGGTATGTTTCCATGTGGTAAGCTGCTCTGGAAGGTTACATTGCATGGGATCAAGGAAGAGCTAGCCAACCGGATATAGAATTACCTTCGTGGAAGGAAGCGGAGGTTTGTGGTGGACTATTTTTCAGACTACAGGTCTGTGATTTAGTGTGCCTCAGAGATTGGTCCTGTGCCCATTGCTGTCTGTGGTTTATTGTGTATCAACTATTTGGATGAGAGTGTACAATACACGATTAGTAAATTTCAGATTATGCTAAAGTAGATGGTATCGTAGATAGTGAAGGTGGTTTTCAAGAAATTACAACTGGATTTTGATCAGCTGGGCGAGTGGGCTGAAAACTGGCTAATGGAGTTTAGTGCAGATAAATGTGAGGTGTCAAACCAAGACAGGGTCTTCACAGTGAATGGGGAGTGTTGTAGAGCAAAAGGATCTAGCAGTGCAAGGACATAGTTCCCTAAAAGTTGCATTACATGTAGATAGGGTGGGAAGGAAGGCTTTCAGTAAGTTGGCCTTCATCAGTCATGGTATTTAGTATAGAAGTTGGGACGTTATGTTACAGTTGTAATAGTTGTTGGTGACGCTGCACTTGCAGTGCTTGTTCAGTTTTGGGCACCATGCTATAGGAAGGATGTCATTAAGCTGGAAAGAGTGCAGTGAACATTTATGAGGATGTTGCCGGGACTCAAGGGCCTGCCCTATAGGGACAGGTGGGAGGCTTGGATTTGATTCCCTGGAGTGCAGGAGGCGATCTTAGAGGTGCATACAATCATGGAGGAATAGATCGGGTGAATGCAGGGCCTCTTACCTAGGATAGGTGAATCAAGAATCAGGTGTAAGGTGAGAGTGGAAGATTTATTGACAACCTGAGGGGCAACTTTTTCACTCAGATGATGGTGGATATATGGAACAAACTGCCAGAGTAATTCAGGCAGGTACTATAACAGCATTTGAAAGACACTTGGTCAGATACATGGAGAGGTTTAGAGGGCTATGGGCCAAACAAAGGCAAATGGGACTAGGTTAGAGGGGGCATCTTGGGGTGCATGGACGAGTTGCGGCAAAGGGCCTGTTTCAATGCCCTATGACTCTTTGACATCTACCTCTCCAACCACAAGACCAGAGGCAATGTTATATTGATGAACCTGATCGTGACCACTCATCTGTCTTAATCTCACTGCTGCTTTTGACATTGTTGATCATATTCCACTGTTGATCATGTTCCAGTTCACATTTTGTGGCACGTTTGCAGTACCCTTTGATCCCCGTGCCAAAAGTGTTGCACATCCTGCAATGATTCCTCCACTCCCCACAAGTTCTGGCAAGTACACACAAGGGGCCTTTCCTCTTCATTGTCTGCCGGCCTCCCATGGTGATGGAATATGGAAACCTGGGGAAAATCTACACCATAACAGGAAGAACATGCAAACTCCACATGGCACCGGGGGCTGCGATCAAACTGCTGAAGAACGTGCAAGTATTTTTAGTTTTTCTGGGATTGTAAAAGTGGTGTAGATGCAAGTCCTTCTTTTCTCATTTGAACATCAACCTGCCACTCAATATTTAACTAACTCACATGATGTAAAAAGGTTACTGCATGGCACTAATAGTGATCAAAGCATAAATAAACAACATTTATATAAAGTACATGACATACAGCTTTATAACAACAATTAATAGCTGACGGATGGTTGATTATACAATGAAACCTTTCCATAACTAGGCACAGTGCAGTGAATATCCAAGCATAATTTCTTTGTTCATGTGCCCCTATATTAATATTCCTTCTTGGTTTCTTTCTTTCCTCGCACCTCCCTACAGAACTGATCTTTTACTCAGACAATTGAAACTCAATGCTTAGTGATTTTGCTATACTTCTGCATCCATTATAAAAAGCAGATTTATATTCCCAGAATACTCAAAAATTATGAGCTTGATTTCAAGGCTGCCCTCAGCATTTCTGAACACAGGTTTAGTCATGTCTCATACTGCACATTGACTGACTTCTGTCAACAATCAGCATCAGCCTTCAACACCCCATCCCCTCCCTGTACCTGTTAAAAGCAAGACATCATAGTTGCACAAAACTACAGAGATTGTATTCAGATCAAGGTGTATTTTTTGTTTATTTCAAAGGGGGACAGGCTGTAAGAAGTATTTACATATATATGAAAACGTAAAGGTCAGCACTGTGACTTACAGGGAGCAGCCATGGAGATGTTTTGGGCTGCGGTGAGCTGGAGCTTTCTCCAACATCCTCGCAGCTCAGACAGTTCCATAAATAACAAGAGACCCTGGGTCAAATCTGGAGAATTCCCACACATGCCTATACAAGTTCCTGCTCTGTGCCGAGCTGCTCTCAGTACGAGGTTCAGTCCCCTGGTGCTGAGTTGATGAGTGTTGCGTGATCCAGAGCAGCATTTCCTTTCTCGCATCTGTTCCATCTTCATCAAACCACTTCCTTGCTCGGCCCTGCTAAAAGATACTTCCCAAAGTAATCAATGCTGATCAAATGTATTTAAAATGTTTTTGTCTTGCAACTGTCTTTTGGTAAATATTAACAGGCCTTTAGGTCACAATGTCATACAGCATGGAAGCTGGCCCTTCGACCCACCAATTCTGCACTGTCCCAAGCATCCATTTACACTAACCTTACCCTCACCCTTTTATTCTCCTCACACTACCATCACTTGCAAGGTCAAACATTGAAAATCCTTTTTCCCTTAAATCTCAATCTATTAGGTCCTCTTCTGGACCAAACATTTTTTCATCTGCCTTATTTCTCCCGACATGGCGCTATATTTTTTGTCAGCTAAAGTTCCTGTGGATCACCTTGACGTTTTCATTAAGTTAAACATGCTATTTAAATGTAGGTAGTTGTTGATTGCATTTTTTGCCCACATTAGAAAACCTAGACTTTTAACCCAGCTTGTTGAGAGGGAATACAAAGACATTGGATAGAGTATTGATATTAGATCCCATTCATTCCCCATTGATAAGAGGAAAAAATGGTGGTGTGTAAAATCTATGTTGCCTCTATTTCCTTCCAATCTGCCTCAAGCCAAATAGGTTAAAATTGCATCCTTTGGGTCTGCGAAGCATGAAGAGCAAAAGGAAGATGAAAAGATAACAGAAGTGTGGAAAGCATAAAGATGTGGAAATGTTGCGAGGGGAAGGTGACAAATATTAGAAAAAGTTGCAATTAGTAAATGAGAGTATTATTCTATACCATTCCAATGAACACTTTATTGCAAGTGAATTGGTATAAATGTAGTAAAGCTTTAATATCTTGAATCATTAATTATTCCAAATACTATGTTGTATTCTAACCCAATGATCACGCATAAGCTTGCAATCTGAAGATTAGCGCATAGCTAATCCCAACAGTTATTCAAAGATTCACCGGTAACTAGAACCTCATGCCTGAGCTGGATGCACACTATCAATTGTTTACCCTTATAAAACACACCCTGGGCGAGTACCACTACCACTACCTTGTGAGTAGTTATCTGAACTGAATGTAATGATGGAAATTACAGGACATCATATTTGGTTAAGTGATTCGATATTTGCATTAAAATTAGAAGCAAGTGTGCTATGTTAAGGCAATATATATTTAACTGTACAGGACTGTCTATTACAGGTTTGCTCCTGTGTGACCCACTGCTGCAATGTAGTAAGATGAGTAGACACATAACAGTCTCAACGTGGAGCCCCTCACAAAATAGTCGGTAACAAACTTTTAATCTAAAATGAATGTTCTAATAACGGCATTTATATAGCTCATTTAAAATGGCAAAACATTCCAAGGCTTTTCATGATACTGTCATCAAACGCAAGTTATGAACCACATAGAAGAGTTATTGAAAGGTAAAGAGGTCGGATTTAAGGAGTACCTTCAATAGGAGAGGGCTCCAGGTTTGTGATGGCAATTATAAAGCTTAGGGTCCAGTCAGCAGTTAAAGTAACCTATAAATGGTTCACCATCTGTGAATTAAGTCACCCCTCCTAGATCCTGCTCTCATCAAACTCTGGCACAGATGCGGGCCCATGGGTTTCTAAAAGAGAGCCTTGGATGAGCATTTAATTGTCAAATTGAATGCAGCCTTGGTTATGTACCATATGCAAGCTCTGTGGTCACATTCTGTGATCGCTAAGTATTTTGTGTTGCCACTGGCCAATAATTAATTTTAAAACTTGTTTAATCTTCACCCTAACACATGTAGAGTCTCTAAATTTCCTGACGACATTTTGTTGAAAACATGATGTTTTATTAAGGGGAAGCATGTATTAACCCTAGATCTGCCTCTGCATCATTGAGAGCAGAACATCACACCATATTTGAGGGGCATTACGGAGGCCATCAAGTACAATGGTTCCTTTTAACAATATTTCTTTGCAAGATTTTACACATTGGATAGTTATTACAGGTTTGTTTAATAACCCTCATTCTACTTATACAGGGGATTGATCATTCATGGTTGAGTACACATTAGCGTGTAGGGAGCAGCACCAAGTAAATCTATAAATAAGATGCCAAACTAGTAGAGCTGGACACAGGACATATTAAACAATAAAAAACAAAATGCAACTGATATATACAAGATAAAACAGCCAAGGAATTAAATCAAAGCTCGGCAGACCTGCCACATCACATGATGTGTAGTGGATAAAAGGATGGGATACAACACACGAGGGCTAAATACCAGGGTGTAAACATTCACAGCCACTGCCAGCTGGATGAACAGTACAAACGTTCCATCACTGCTCCCCCCAAGATCCCCGTCAACACCAAAGCCCATTTGCAACCAATTTGATTCCCTCCATGTGATAGCAAGAAACGGCCAAGAACACCAAACACAGCAAAGGCTATGGGATCGGGCACCTTATCATGCAATGACAGGAAGCGGCTATTTGGCCTTGGGGTCCTATGAGAGCAATTCCAGAACAAACTGCCCCTTTCCTTATTTTCCCGTAAATTATTCTCCCGCATGTGCCTATCAACTCACCTTTGATTGTCATTACCTACACTACAGTATAATGTACAGTAGCCAATTAAACCAGCAACACGTCTTGGGAACATGGGAGGGAACCAAGTCGGAGGAAACCTTCATGGTCATGGAAAGTCGGTCCACAAGTCTCCGCAACGACAGCAGTCAAGCTCAGGATTGTACCTGTGCTGATGAACTGCTCTGACTGCTGCAACACAAATTGTCTCCACCATCATTGCACCACTCCTGCAGTGTCCACCATCTCCAAGATGTTCCACTGTTGCTTACCTCGGCAGCATGTAATCTTTGTTTCTTCAATAAAAATGCCTCGACCTCTCTGAAAACTAACATTTGATCATCTTGTACTAATTAAATAATATTTTGCGTTTTAATTCCCAAAGCAGGTAATCTCACTTTTCCCCACATGAAATTCCTAATGGAATTTTTCCCACACGTAAGCTACCAAAATTACTACACTCTCTTGACAACTTACATCCCACTTATCTTTGTACTATCTTCACAAAGCAGTAGAGAGTAGAATGGCAGGGACTGGCAGCTTCACTATTAATCAAGGAGAAAGGTAGATCAGAAAAACCTCAACAAATCAGACAGCATCTGTGGAAAGTGAAACATTTCAGATCAATGGTGAATGTTTAGATCAATTTTTTACTCTTCCCCTGAGATGAAGGGTCTCAGACCTGAAATGGTAACTGTTTCTCTTTCCACAGATGCTTTCTAACCTGCATCGTTTTTGCCACCATTTCGTTTTTATTTTAGATTTCCAGCATCTGTATATTTTTTTGATTTTCAGAAAATAAAACCATCTTTATACCAGATGACTCAATTGAGATGGATTAAACATTTCCGTCAACTCTATTTATATTCTGATTTTATTTTCTTCATGTGGCACAATAACTAAATTCAGCTTTTGTGGTTGGGTTGCTAATTTTCCAAAAATATTGAAAGTGGCTAAAAATATTGATTAAAAAAAAAAAAAAGACAAAAAGGTTCATTTTCTCAGAACAAAATTATTTTGATTTATAAAATTAGCAACAATGATTCTTCACTTAAAGACTCAAATGAAAAGAACATACCAGCAGTTTTATTCAAAACAAGTGGAATGTTTTGAAATAAATAAACTAATAACTAAGTGAAGTCATCCCACCAGTATTCCTGCAACGGGCAATTCCCATCACTGGGCAAACCTATGCAAAGATTTTTATATATATTCTAAATTATTAATTCACAAAGAAACATTAAATCTCATTGTTCTTGTTAAAAAAGATGGCACATTTATTGCTATATAAATGTTATATATACATATTATGGTTTACGTTGTCACTAACAGAAATCTTTTTCTTCTTGCTGTTGTGTAGAAAGGTTCATCAACAATACCTTAAATTTGACACGGGTACAAATCTGCATCAACCAACAATGGAAACTGGAGAACAAGATGTGAAGCAACTTATCTCAGACATTTAGCTTGGACAATACTCCAGAGGTACTACACAGTTTAGCTAGAACCTACTATGTTCTTAGGATGCTATTTTATTTTCTGATATTAATGGACAGGTTATGGTAAATAACCCTACACTTCTGCTACCTAATATAGTAAAATAAAGTAAGAAACTTTTTTTACTGAAAACTTTTGATTTCAAAAATCTAGAAAGAGTAATATTTAGAATTCAAGAAATTTTCTTACAAGATTATTGTATAAAAGTCTAGCTACAGTGAAAAATAAGCCGAATGTTTTTTTTTTTTCCTTCTTTTTTCTTCTTCTCTGGGCATAATGCATCTATTATAGCCAATGGGAAAGAAAGCTTAGAACCAGGCTTGGAAGAAAAGGCCAGAACGTGGCACGAGATCACTTTAGCACGTTTTAAGCAGCTGTTAGCCCAAACAACAAACTGAACAAGGCCACAAATACAGAAAAATAGGTGTTAACTGGTTTTGAATTAGTCAACATGAATCAATTAGAATAACAAAATCATACATAATTTGTCAAAAAATAATAATTCTTGGCAAATCCTTCAAATTCAAGTGTTTGGCATTCCTTTTAGCCCACCATGGCAACTTGCACGAATTTTGCTCTTCAGTTGCCTTAGTGCCCAGAACAAAGGAATGCATTTGTTAATTCTGTTGAACCAATTGCCAACATTCAGATAACAGTGAGAAACCTTGTCAGATACTTTCTCTTCTATATTCCTTTTCAATGGAAGACAGTTTACATGGAAGTTAAGGAACTTGAATCCACACAGAAAAAAAAATGGAGACCAGCCAAAAGGAAACGCAAAGAAATTCCAAGTGGTTTAAAACAACTCATACGAGTCTGTCATGATGGCTTCAAAAGGGCAGTTGCATTTCTGGCTGCATCAGTCTCCGGATCTCTAGCCACTGACTAGCCATGCAGATAAGGAGATATCAAAAACAAAGTATGGTCTCAGAAAGCTGCTGACCATTGCTCTTCGTTCCCTCTAGATATTTTGTTAAGCTGACAGCACTTTGTTCTATGTCAGCACTACTGGCCCTGGTGATCCAAGGATTTTATCAGCTCCAACACTTTTTGAGCCTGAAACCTTTGTTTTACACCTGTGCTTAATTACAGCAAACACTTTCACATGTACTAAATGTAGTATTAAATGCTTGAAAAGCCAAAGCAATTCTAAAATTAGTATTTTTCTAATTTACACTTCGCGTTACAAGTTTTACTATGAAGCCTAGAAGCTTAAAAGTTTGTATAATTACAAATAAAACAGATAAGCATGGGTATTTACTTGAAAGAATAAAGGAAGCTAACCTTATTTCAAGCTAAGTGATGCTGTGATCAGACCTGCCCTTTTTCAATAAAAACACATTCTGCTATTATAGCAAACTGCTCATGACACAGGCATTGAACATAATTTAGGGAAATAATAATTGTGACCATAACTGTTCAGATAACCAGAGAACAAAAATTAAATAAACACACTAACAAGGAATTTTCTGATACATGGAAAATGCTATTGGTGTGGCAAAAAGAATGGCGAAGACAACTAAGACTTCCCCTCCTTTTCTTAAGACACTAATAGGTTCTGGGAATGCTGGGGGTTAGTTAGAGGTGATTCCTGTTTTGTTCTCTGTATGTGAACAGGTTTAACAGATACAAGCATCAGCCCAGCTGAAAATGAAAAATCAGATTTTAACATTTCCCTTTCAAAGTAGACCTCATAGTTCAGTAGCAATAAATAATTTTTGTCTTAAATGCATTTCATCAACCAACAAGTTTAGGCACAAGGCAACTTCCACGAAAATTGGGATAATTGCAACAGTCTCTGATTGTGTGGAAGCAATACTGCTTGCAACAGATTGATATGTACTGTGGACCAAAATTCAGATTCGGGTCAAATACGTTTTCAGCGGGCTGAATATGATGCCATATTGATCAAGAGATTGCTTCTGGGTTTCTGTTTCAAGTGCGTTAAGTATTCCAACTGTAAAGAAAGTTAGTTGGCTGGGTCCTTGTATGGAAAGATGACTCATTTGCAATTTTACAAAACCAATCCAGACTTTTGACCTGCAAGAAAAAAATTAAAGAATCAGTAACTTTGTAATCAAACCCAAGAAAAATGACATTGATTATGAACATGAATAAACATTGGAGTTAAACCCTAAAGGGCCTGTCAAACGTACTCCATTTTTTCAGCGACTTGCCGGCACCCGTCATCCAGAGGCGACCAGAAAAAGGTACGACTCTTTGGGACACTATAAACGACCATACAGGAGTCACGTCCATAGAGAAGTCGCCGAAAAAAATCGCGTAAGTGGGACGGCCCCCTAAGTATGCTCAATTTATATCTCACACTTTGTTTAGTATGTTAAACTTTGAAATGTGTTACATAGCTCATGTTCAATAATCCTTGGATTTTTGTGAGCCTCTTCAAAATCTTTGTATCTAGCATGCATAGTTTTCATGTGAAAACTGATCAATGGATTCAATGCTTTTTTCATTTGTTTAATAATTTAAACAAATGAAATTTAAATATTTTTTTTTAAATATCAGCTAGAACTGCTCATATTTCATTTCATAATTTCTTCTGGAATTGGTTCGTTGCTTGTAAACACAGAACTGTTAAATGCACATATCTTCATGAATCAAATTACTGCAGAGTTCACAGACCAAAATGCCAATGTTTTCATTCTGTTGTGAATTCATTCAATTTAATTCTGCAAGTTCTTGCACTTAATTCACTCCAAATTTCTGGAAGAATACTTTTTGTAGCTATAATACTTTCCCATCAGAACATGGGGAATTCCACCCTTTCCATTCGTTCTGGAACTGAAACCCAGCAACTGCAGCACACCACATAATATTGATAATGTTCATTAAACATTCCATGCACATTACTTAGAACACTTTGTAAAACTAAACCTCACTAGTTTTCATATGTCCATATAAACTTCATAGCTTTCATATGCCCAAAGGAAGCCCAAGGTGCTACATATGCAAGTATTTTTAGGGCAATGTCAGGCTCATTTTTCAAAATTACATAAGCTTGAAGGAGCAGTGATTTAAAGAGACCATAAAATATCTAGATATCTGCTGATGGAATCTGTTACTGGATTGCATTAATACATCAATTAACCACTGCCCATGTTCATTTTACAAATTTACACAGAGTTAAAATACTGGATCATGCATGTAATTTATTTATTTAGTGAATGCAAAAAGAGCCAAGCAACAGGCTGACTTGCAATGTTCAATTTTGTAACTGCACACAAATTTGGTAAGGACATTCACATACTGTTCTGCCTCATCATTACTATAAGGAGGATTAACAACAAACTCCATACTGATGGAAGCTGCAGTCTTTGGATAATTCTGAAAATTTGTTCAGCATACCATCTAATTATATACTACATCTCTATACCTTGAGCACCACTGAAGGGGCAAAATATAAAACGTATTCTAAAGTGCCTTGAAACATTCAAAGCTAACGAGGAATGCAGAATAATCACTACAACATTTTACACAATGTTATAAATGTATTTTACACTTGGTATGAGCTTTTTAAACTAAGCGAGAGCTCCTTAGTTTCAATATTTTCCCCTCACGATTACACAATACACCCACTTGAAAATTATTGCAAAAAAGGGGAGAAAAAGGTGAAGCAAAAGTGTGATTTTAGCTTTAACAGTTTGTTGGAGTACCTGGCAGTTTACATATGACCCATAGGGTTGGTAGTGTCACTGAGTCCAGAGTGAACTGCAGGATGTGCTGCTGGTGCCTCTGCCGATGCGGCAGATGCCTTCTCCTCTTCTCTCCTTTTAAGGCAGGCTGCTTTTGGGTTCAAGTTCCTCTCTGCACGTTGAAAATAATAAGTACATGCACACTAAATAGATGCCAAAATAATTCACGGTTGTTACAAGGTAAAGGTGCATAAACCTCCAAGTGCATAGTTTACTAACACAATCTGAACACTGGAGCCATTACATATCAGTGATATCTCTTATTTATCTGAGGGACAAATTCTTAAAGCCGGGTAAAATTTCCAATGAGACAGCCTGCAAAACGTTGGTTTCTCCGAGAGTCTTTGATGTGAGAAATGATCACGATACCTCAATTAATTCATATGGAATGAAATGGAAATGTGGAACAGCAGCAGGCCATTGAACCTCTCAAATCAGATCCAGCATTCAACAAGATTATGGCAGATCTGTCACCACGAGCTCACCTTTGTCCCACATTCATTTTTCCCCCCTTCTTATTCGATACAGAAAAATAATACACAACAATCACTACTTTGAAGTGGTGTCACCGTTGCAATATAAGACATGTAACAGCCAGTTTGCTTACGGCAAATTTCACACAAACACCAATAGGTTACTGACCATTTCATCTGCCAGGGGTGCTAGTTTATTTTCAAGTATTTTCAAAGCATGAGAGAAATCTCCTCCGTTCTCATTTGAAATAAATGCCAAGAGACTTTTTTTTAATTAAATGCGCTTATGAGGGCAACAAGGATTTTTATTTTGATATCTCAGCTGAAGGATTTGTATTTTGATTTCTCAGCAGAACCCCTTGGTTCTGTTTGAATTATTTGCACAGGATTTATCGAGTCTCTGGCCAGGACAAACTGACAACTAACTCTCCAGCCCAAGAGTAAAGAGCAACACCAATGAAGCCACGCTTCATACTTTTCTGAGAATAGGGTAGCTAAAGGAGAGTATCACAAATTGAAGAGTATCACATTACCAAGGTCAACAACAGGCAGCATAGAGGGCCCTATTTAAAGATATACTATGAAAGATTACTGCAACAGGGATAAGTGAGTCAGGAATAAATCTCCCAGTCACAGAGATTTGCAAAGAAACTGATGGTCACTTGCCCAGCAGGTCACTCTTGGGTACTGAGTGAGTGTGTCTCATTAGGTATCTCAACCAGTTGTCAGATCCATAAAAAGTTGTTTGCATTCCTAACAACAGAGGTACCAGTCTAGCTTCAATAATGGATATAAATAATAGGGGTTAATTTATTTATTGGAGTACCTATTACTGCATCAAAAGCCCCCACAACATAGAAAGGGTCATTGCAATTGTGGAACAATTGGGAGAAGATGCATTTAAAAAGCTCTATGCAATGTTCTCTCATCTAACGCTGGTTTATATAATTACCACTCCTTCAGATTACAGGTTACCTTCTGCATTGCATAGAGATTGCATTTCTTGAAAATGGTCCAAATCACAATATTCCGCAATGGGAAGCCATGTTACCTGCACACTCGTCAGGAAACGGCAGTTAACATTTTTGCACTAATTTACTTTTTCACATAGAAACTCTGAGAACGAATTCTGCATCTTAAATTTTTGGGGAGTGATTGTAAGTTCTGTCAGAATGAATATCCATTACCCAAAAGACAGTAGCACAATGTTCACCTGCATATGGTTTGACAGGAAGCGTGCGCAGTTTAGTTCCTTCCTCAAACATGTCTCCTATACAGCAGGGAAGTTGACAATCAACATTATCCTATCTCAGATATGCAAAGGCTATTGCTGGGTGGAAAATCTGTGCAGGGGAGGTTATTTTGAGTACAATTTAGTTATCCATTACTGCCAGCAGATGAGATGATGATCATGTCTGAACATGTAACTTTAAATGTAAACAGCTCTGACGATGCTGATAAATTACTGATCATGAAATTTAGTAGTGAACCAAAGGCCTACTGACCTCGAACTTGATGTTCCAAGTTAAGGATGACGGTAACTGCCTGATGAAGAATTAGTAGTTTGGTTTGGGGTTTTTCACTTTTCAAGTGAAGTTGACACATTCGTCCAAGCTCTTTAAATGCTTCATTGATGTCTCTAACACGGAGACGCTCTCTGGCATTATTTGCCACTCTCCTATCACGCTCTCTTTCTGCTTTTTGCTCAGGATTAAGGTCCTCATCTTCATGTTGACTGTAAGTAATCAGTAAGAGATTGGAGTAAGTGCTAGTAATGTATGACATTCAAGTGAAACCAGGATACACATCTACTACTGCCAAAAGGTAATTACGCATATCATAGACTTACCTTGACCTTCCTCTAGATGGCATCTTGGGATCATTTTTGCATCCTTCATCATCTGACCTCTTATCGTCAGATGAGAAGGAATCGTTTGTGTTCTCATCTTTATCTTCTGTTTTGACTTCTGGAGGACCCAAGACAGCAGAGTGACTTTGTAAACTTGACAGACCTGTGCAAAAAATATATTCATCCCAAGATAAAAACACTTTCTAATTGTAAACTAAAAATAATTAGGGAGTTAGAATTCATAATCAGTAAAATAACGTAATTTTGAATTATATTGCCATAAAAAAATACCTCTGTAGTTATCCTGTGCCTGGTTATTTATTTCTGCACTTGAAGGGGGGGCTGTATTGGGGAGGATCGAATGGTTGCTATGGAGACTGACAGTTTCATCCCGATGAGAACCAACCTACAAAAGATGACAGTTTAAGCCTTTAAGCCATAATCCAATTAATTTAAGCATAAAAATATCAACAAGAGAATCAATATTCTGCTACAGAAATGTAAAAAAACTAAATTGAATACAGCCAATTTTATATAATTATTAGCTGGGCACAGTGAAGGAGACTTGAGATAATGCAAAAGTACAACATTTCTACTGCTTTCCCAGCTCACATTATGTATAACTGTAATCAAATAAAAAGACAATATGAATATCCTATTCCAGTGTTTTCTTATTCAATTCTTATACCTATTTAACTTAGTTTTCTCTATTTTCGCAAGTTGAACCACCCTCCACAATATTCTCTTCAGTTTGGCCTACAGACTTCAAAAGTTTTGAAATGTTCAATCGAGATCAGAAAGTTTGAAAAGTGTGGTTGAACAGAGCTAAAACAGAGAAATTCAACACAAAGTACAAATGCAGACTACCAAACTACATGTAGAACTGAATCTCAAATTTAGAAGTTGAATACTGAAACTACACATAATGCAACTAAAAACTCCTTAATCCTAGGATATTCCCATGGACATTGTGGGAAGTTAGTGTAGAAATAGCAGGGGCTATGACAGAAATATTTCAAATGTCATTAGAAACGGGAATAGTGCCGGAGGATTGGCGTACTGCGCATGTTGTTCCATTGTTTAAAAAGGGGTATAAGAGTAAACCTAGCAATTATAGACCTGTTAGTTTGACGTCAGTGGTTGGCAAATTAATGGAAAGGATACTTAGAGATAATATATATAAGCATCTGGATAAACAGGGTCTGATTAGGAACAGTCAACATGGATTTGTGCCTGGAAGGTCATGTTTGACTAATCTTCTTGAATTTTTTGAAGAGGTTACTCGGGAGATTGATGAGGGTAAAGCAGTGGATGTTGTATATATGGACTTCAGTAAGGCCTTTGACAAGGTTTCTCATGGAAGGTTGGTTAAGAAGGTTCAATTGTTGGGTATTAATGGTGGAGTAGCAAGATGGATTCAACAGTGGCTGAATGGGAGATGCCAGAGAGTAATGGTGGGTGGTTGTTTGTCAGGTTGGAGGCCAGTGACTAGTGAGGTGCCACAGGGATCTGTGTTGGGTCCACTGTTGTTTGTCATGTACATCAATGATCTGGATGATGGTGTGGTAAATTGGATTAGTAAGTATGCAGATGATACTAAGATAGGTGGGGTTGTGGATAATGAAGTAGATTTTCAAAGTCTACAGAGAGATTTATGCCAGTTGGAAGAGTGGGCTGAAAGATGGCAGATGGAGTTTAATGCTGATAAGTGTGAGGTGCTACATCTTGGCAAGACAAATCAAAATAGGACGTACATGGTAAATGGTAGGGAATTGAAGAATGCAGGTGAACAGAGGGATCTGGGAATAACTGTGCACAGATCCCTGAAAGTGGAATCTCATGTAGATAGGGTGGTAAAGAAAGCTTTTGGTGTGCTGGCCTTTATAAATCAGAGCATTGAGTATAGAAGTTGGGATGTAATGTTAAAATTGTACAAGGCATTGGTGGGGCCAATTCTGGAGTATGGTGTACAATTTTGGTCGCCTTATTATAGGAAGGATGTCAACAAAATAGAGAGAGTACAGAGGAGATTTACTAGAATGTTGCCTGGGTATCAGCAACTAAGTTACAGAGAAAGGTTGAACAAGTTAGGGCTTTATTCTTTGGAGCGCAGAAGGTTAAGGGGGGACTTGATAGAGGTCTTTAAAATGATGAGAGGGATAGACAGAGTTGATGTGGATAAGCTTTTCCTGCTGAGAGTAGGGAAGATTCAAACAAGGGGACATGACTTGAGAATTAAGGGACAGAAGTTTAGGGGTAACATGAAGGGGAACTTCTTTACTCAGAGAGTGGTGGCTGTGTGGAATGAGCTTCCAGTGAAGGTGGTGGAGGCAGGTTCGTTTTTATCATTTAAAAATAAATTGGATAGTTATATGGACGGGAAAGGAATGGAGGGTTATGGTCTGAGCGCAGGTATATGGGACTAGGGGAGAATACGTGTTCGGCACGGACTAGAAGGGTCGAGATGGCCTGTTTCCGTGCTGTAATTGTTATATGGTTATATGGTTAAAGGCAGAAGTACAACTAATATTCTATTACAATCTGCTCCTGTTGTACAATCAGGATCTGATGGGCTGATTTAATATATTTTAACAAAATATTAATATTGATTTATGCACCACAGCTGTTACAGTGTGATACAAATTACATTTTCGAAAGGTTCCAAAGTATTTTAAATGAAAACTAATCTAACTAGGTTCAATCATATTTTAATACACAAGAAAATCTAACTATACAGAAAAACTTTCAAATGTACGATGAAAGGGGCACAAGCAGGTTTCCAAATACTTTGTTGCTAATTATAAAGGAAGATGAAAAACAACAAATTCCATGAAGAGTTCACGGTTGTATCATTGTATCATTTTTTTTACTGCAGCGTTACAACGTTATCCTTTCTCCACACACAAAGGATAGTAAATTGACAAACACACTCCTGCACAATGTTGAAAATAATTCAATGATTTTCAAATCAAGACAGATACGTTTCTGCTGACCAAGGAAGTCAATGGATATGGAGCCAAGACAGAGAGGATTTATTCAGATCCAAAGCCAGTTGGCTAGTTATAACCAGGGAAGCTGTCTCTGCAATCTCCAGACAGCTTTCTCCCGCAATAAAGAGCCCAGCAAATCATGGTTTCACTGTATTTGTTGAAAGGTATATGTATTAAAAAGTGACTAAAGTCAGCGGATCACCAATTTAGGTTTAAATTAATTCCACCATTACTCATTTTCAGCTTGTTCACACAGATAATAATAATAATAATAATAATAAATTTTATTTGTGGGCGCCTTTCAAAAGTCTCAAAGACACCTTACAGAATTTAACAAGAGTAAAAAACATATAATCGGAGTAAAATAAATAATAAAGACATAACCAATACACAAATTAAAGACAGAATTCGATCCATAGACAAAAAAAAATCAAAAACACAATGTGAAGAGAGAGCAGCGGCAGCTAAACCGTGCCAGCGTACACTCTCCCTTCCGACAGCCATCTTGGACACAAACTAAAATAATCACTTATACACAAAAATCATCCCCCCACAATGGTTACCACTGTGGGGGAAGGCACAATGTCCAGTCCCCATCCCCAGTTCTCCCAAAGTCAGATGTCATCAAAAGTTTAAAAGGCACAAATTAAAAGGTCTGCATTTCATAGGAAAATATGATATATTTCATAGACAAGTACTACTTTTAATTATGTACTTTAAATAGAATTATGCACTTCAGAAAGGATTTTTTAAATATCTTTTTACAAGTACTTGCATTGCGAACATCCATTCACGCTGGTCACCATAATCAACTGAGATGAAGTCTAACAAATCTAATGCTTTTGCTTCACTATAATAATTGCTTGGAATTTACTGGTCCTACCATTGTCTCCTGTAATTAAGCACACATCACTGCATGACAGAAAGTCAAAGGTATATCAATATCATGGTTGATTTGGATTTCCAAATGTATGGGGGGTATTGGAGGGATTGTCAAACCAGGTATGTTTTTTTGTCATAGCAATGCACATAATATTCCAAAACAATAGGAAAGCACAAGATCAATTTCAATAGATTTTCTGAAGTTAATACCTTATGCAGTGTGTAAATCATTATTCAGGAGTCAAGAGTGAAGTGTGTTTAATTGTGGCATGTACCAACAATTGAATAATGAAATTGTTCTTTGCAGCAGCATAACGGGCCCAAAATCGCAACACACCAATAAAATATAATTATATAAAGCATTATATAAGCTAATAACTGTAATACTAGGTAGCCATAACAGTACAAAACAGAAGTCTGTAGTGCAACCATAGCTACAATCCACAGAAGTATATAGTTGCTGAGGTGAGTGTTGTGTTGTATTTAAAAGCCTAATAATTGCTAGGAAGCAATTCTTGAACCTGGTTATCATGGTTTTCAGGCTCCTGTACCTTCTTCTCGATGGTAGGAACGATATGAGAGCATGGCCGGGTTGGCGTGGGTCTTTGATGATATTGGCTGCCTTTTTGAGGCTGTGCCTCCTTCAGATTCTTTGGATGGTGGGATGGTCATAACCTGTGATGGACTTAGCAGTGTCTACCACTCTGTAATCTCCTTCAGTCCTTGGCATTCGAGATGCCAAACCAGGCGTGCAGTTTTATCTCTCTACCATACACCTGTAGTTCAATGGAGTATCCATCAACAGACCATATCTTCACAATCTTCTAGGGAAGCAGAGGCACTGATGAGCTTTCTTTGTCATTCATCAATATGCACACTGAGGAACTTGAAGATCATTAGATGGGAGCAGAATTAGCCCTTTCATGTCTACTCTGCTATTCAAACATTGCTCATCTATGTCTCCCTCCTAACCCCATTCTCCTGCCTTCTCCCCATAACCTCTGACACCCATATTAATCAAGAATCTATCTCTGCCTTACTTTGCCTCCACAGCCTTCTGTGGCAAAGAATGTCACAGATTCACCATCAAGAAGTTGACTCATTCCACCCCCGTCCATCAATGAAAACAGGCTTGTGGGTCTTCTCCTTTCCCCTCCTGATGTCAACAATCAGCTCCTTGGTCCAGCTGATAAGAGATCAAGATTGTTGTTCTGGAACCATTCAATCAGATTTTCAGTCTCCCTTCTGTACTCTGACTCATTATTGCCGAATATTCGTCCAACAATGGTGGAATTGTCGGCAAATTTAAAGATGGCATAGGAGCTGGAGAACGTGGAAAGTAGAACAGGAGACTGAGTACACAGCCTTGAGGTGTTCCTCTGTTGACATTTATCGAGGAGGAAGTGTTGTCAATTAATACTGATTGTGGTCTGTCAATGAGGAAATTGAGGATCCAGTTATGGAAATTGGATGAGCAGGGACCAGTATTCTGAGTCTGATATGTTTGGAGGGGATGATGGTGTTGAATGCCGAGCTGCAGGCGATGAAGAACAATCTGGCGTACATGGTCTTAAGTGGTCCAGTGATTAGTAAAGGGCTATTGAGCTTGGAATAAGAAATAAGGAAAGACAAAGGCTTATAATATTTAAAACAAAATCAGAGTAGTTTCATCTGAGGCTAGGAAATTATGAAAGGAAGTTTAGATATATTCCCAATAAAGATACAAGCCGTCAAGCTATAGCTTCTGGGACTGAACCTACAGTATTTTGACTCAAGTAATCTAATATCTACCAAGGTAAAAATCTCAAGTCTTCCCTCGTAGGCAATAAATGAGAAATTGTGTCTTCCTCGGACAAAAGTTCTGCTTGCTCATGTACAGTGCCAGAAACTCTCAATTACTGACAAGCAGCTGCTCCTTAATACAAGTTCAGGAAAACGTCATCGGATAGTTGAGTTAAGAGATATTTAGCCAAATGTGTGCTTACATTACACTTGTCATGTCCTACATTACATTTCAAACAGTGATGGCATTTTAAAAAGCTTGCCAGTGCCTTTAAAAAGCGCTATGGGATGGGCTGTGTAAAAATAAACATATTTTTCCCGTGCAAACGTTTCGGCATCATTCAGGAACTTGGACCTCCCCCCTCTCCATACAGACTATTCCTTCGTTCGTGAGAAAAAAATCTCATATATATTTAAAACGATAGAGATTTAAACAAAGGAGCATTACTCTCAACCAGTTCTAATTTTGACAAGCCCATTTGTGAGGATACATTTTTGGAGATGCATTCAGGCTCCAAGCATTAATCATATTTATAAATAAGAATTACATAATTCCCTCAGTATTAGGGCAAGATGAGCATAATTACCGTCAATTTCCAATCAGTATACATGAGATATATTCGCCTTCCATAATCCAATAAAAAGGCAATTATGCTCTAATCCTAGATAGCAGCAAAAAACTGCCAACACAGTACATTTATTAAGGCATGTAAACAGTACAGATTCAATTTGCTCAATCCCAATAAATCACATAATCCCTATTTCTGTACAAAATCCTTTTCTAACCCACATAAGTAAACGCTAGGTAACCTGGTCTCACAGGGACTTCAAACTCAATTAGTGGTCATTGTTAACGGTAGCAGCAGCCTCCAGTAAGGAAATTCATGGAACAAATTTCAGTTTCTTTGTTCTCTAATTTTCTTTAATATGGAATTTTGAAGATTTTTTTTGCACATGATCTGTCCCATCTTTTTTTACCATGGCTCAAGAGAATATGATTTAATTTTTTAAGGTTGTTTTGCATTGCAACCACCAACTGATAGATTCAGTTCAGATTCCACATTAATAAAATTCTGTATCTGATGTTTTCTTTATGGCTGAAATTTAAAAAAGTTTATAAAAATGTATTGATAGTTCTCTTTGCAAAGGGTGATATATTAAACTCCAGCATTTAAAATTATCCCCTCTGAAGCCATTCTTTGATGACTCATCGCTCTTAATAACTAAAGGCTGCTTATTTCAGCCAGTCTGGGTGATAATCACATCATAAAAGTAATTGTGGTTAAAAATATAATTGAATCAATTCCACAATATAACTTGTATCCTGTTATATAATTGTGATTTATAATAAGAATCTGTATCGGCTGGTTCTCTGTTTGAATGGCGACTTGATCAAAATTGAAAGCAGGAAAGAGCAGTCACGGCAATATAAACATGTCTTAAATCAATACACAACCGAGACCCATTCAAATGTTTTTTTAAAGAGAACAATAGTTAAGATGGTTTACAGATTTTAACTTTTATGCAGACCAGATTATGATAGAAGAGTGCGGGGAGGAACAATGCTTTTTGATCATTCAGTATTTCCATCTGGTTTGACACAGATGCACACACATTTTCCATCTTCTCCAATTTTTATCCAACAACTAATTCATTTGCAATTCACCATTCCCCAAGAATATTCACATCAACAAAATATGAAATGTGAACTGCTTTAAATATTAAAACATAATTTACTTTAAGAAAGAAAAATAAGGTTTAAAAAAGTGATACCTCCAAGGGCAGCTTTTCATTTTAATACTGCTTACAGCAAATGGCTAACTGACCTAGATAGAGTGGATGTAGGGAAGATGTTTCAACTAGAAAGAGATTCGAGGACCAGAAGGCACAGCCTCAGTATAAAAGAACATATCTTTAGAATGGAGATGAGAAGGTACTGCTTTAGCCAAATGGTGGTGAATATGTGGAATCCATTGCCACAGACAGCGGAGGCTAATTCATCGGGTATTTTTAAAGCAGAGATTGATAGGTTCTTGATTACTAGAAGGGTGTCACAGGCTATGGGAGAAGGCAGGAGATTGGGGTTGAGTGAGAAAACTCAACCTATGGTCCAAATTATCTAATTCTGCTCCTACTGTATTTTTTATGAACTTCAATCTTTTTGTTTTTCAGTTTTTGTAAAAATATACATCGTATTTTTAAAAAAAGAGCCAAAAAATACTCTAGGGTCCAAAGACTGAGAGGGCATATGTTATATGAAACAAGCTGCCATAAATAGCCGAGGCAGATATAATTACGTTTGGATACTTGGATAGGGAAGAAGTAGAGTGATGCAGGCCAATGCAGACATATGGGATTGGCGTAGAAAGGCATCATGGTAGGCATGGATGAGGTGGTTTGCAAGGGCCTGTTTCTGTGCAGTACAACTCTATAATTCTAACAATAATTCTTAATTAAAAATGAACACAAAAATTCTAATTGTTGGTCAGATGGTTTAACGTAAAACATAGTTATAACATATGTCAGTTATTTGGATGAAGCAGCTAAATATAGTATCTCCAGATCTGCAGTCAGCACAAGGCTGGGGGAAATGTAAGTTGTGAGGAGAATGCAGCGGCCATAATTTGATTTAGACTAGTTGGATGTGGCAAAATGTATGGCAGATGACTGAAAGGTTATTTAACAGAAAAACATAACATGAATGGTGACTGGAAAGGGATAAGGTGCAAGGAAGGTGCCCTTGTGCACCAGTTGCTGGAAAGAAGTATTTGGATTTGAGCACAGGAGCAAGGATACCTTGCTGTAAGCATACAGGACCTTAGTCAGACCACATCTCAAATACGTGCGGTTTTGGTCTCCTTCTCTGAGGAAGGACGTTCTTGCCATGGGGGCAGTGCAACAAAAATTTACTGGAGTAATTCCTGCGACCGATGTATGATAGAAAATTGGAACAATTTGGCCTATATTCACTTGACTTCAAAAGAATGAGTAGGGATCTCAGAAACCTATAAAATTTGAATTTGAAATGGACTAGCCAGACTAAATGATAGAGGATCATCCAGAAAGTTCCGGAGTGTAGAATTCTGAGAGCCCCTGGATAATAGCTCTTCTATTTAGATTTGATATCAGGCAAACTTTCTCCACATGGATAAATATGTTGAATTCTCTACCACAGAAGGCAAAGGCAGCCAAGTCATTATATATATTTAAAGAGGAGATAGGTATGAAACACAGAAGTAGAGCTTTGACCATGATCATATTGAATGGAGGAGCTGGCCTCCAGCTCCTATTTTCTGTCTGCAGATGGAACTCAAATGCATCTTTAGAAAATGTTGATATAATCATAGTTGCACAACGTAGGAAATCATAAATATTAAGCAGAAAGGAAAAAAATCATCAAGCCAGCTAAAAACAAATATTAGCACTTCTACAGCAGATTTGACAGTGTTAATATTTAGTAGATTAATTTAATCAGTTAGAATTGTGCATCATTAACATTTCGTAAGATCAGCTTTGCTTTGGAAGCTGATAGATGCTCAAAGGGGAATTAAACTATTTAATTTGAACATTTCAACACCACCAATTTGCATCTGGTAAGCTTTCTTACTTGAAAATGGTTCTAAGTACATGGCAAAAACCTATAAGCTGACACCCAGGCTTCTGGTTAAAAATCCTGGAATATTATCTCAGCAAATAATGAAAGAGCAACATATCAATCAATACTATTACACAAGAGAACAGTTTCATTTGCCTACAGTTATTATACTATAAAACAGTCGGTGCACTTATAAACAAAAACTTTTTTTTACGTGCTTAAGTAATGTGGACCGCGTGGCATCAGTTACAAACAAAAGCAAAGAGATATGAATTAAAATACTATGATTCACCACTTCATTCACTATCATTATTTCACAAGGACAAGCACGTCATCAATATTATTTTTTAACAATTATCCGTTCCAGTCGACACACTAAAATGTGGGTAGGTCTACATCAACATAACAGGTGTGCAAACTATTCACTGCCTTTGAGCAGTAGTCTGTTCTGCAAGGCGAGAAAGTTCAATTCATTAGCATACAGCTGAAAGTCTGCAGTTTAGGAGAGAACTAGAACACTCTATGCATCATTATCTACATTCAATGTTTGAACAAATTTTTCTTCATGAAGAAATATCAGCCTGCAAATCAACAGAAGACATTGTCCAGAAACAATATAACCACACAAATTCTACATCACTTATTCTTTGTATGCTGAAAAAAAGTAATGACAACAGGTCTTAAAATAAAAGCCCTTAACATTTTTACCAGCTTTCCCTCTGCTTTTTTGTATTGACTTATTATTTGCTGTGTACCATTTTGATCCATACCATTCCAAGAACCAGTTAAAACACCTGTAATCTCAGAACATCTAGGAAATCTTCTGAACACATTTTCAGTTAATTTTGCTTGATTGATAACAGAGCAATTGCGTTTAGTAGCAAGACAATTGTATTTATAAGCCATATTGCCTCTTGGTATCATTTTAAAAGTGAACAGCACTGACTTTTTACTTGAAGGATATCTATTTGTGACTGTAGTGGCCATTTGGCTTATTTTGTGTGTCATTAATTGTGGTGTTTGTCTTTAAATTTTAGACTGCCCGTTATTATGTTGGTGGGATTTATTAAGTAATCAAGGGCGTGTTTGGTGCTGGGTTTCTTGCGCAGAAGCTTAGTTTTTAGTTCAGCTCGGAGCTACATGAGGAAGGAACACGCTTCGACCATGTGAAGTTTAACCGAGACACGAGGAGTTTTCTAACGTTTAAAGTGATATGTTGGAGTTTGACGAAGGTTAAAGTGTACGAGTCAGAGTATCAGATCGGATGAATATCTTATTGTTTTTCTTCAACAATAAAGAAACTATCAATCAAAAGAATGTGTTATGAAGATTTACTTGTGAAGAAGATCTGAAGGTCTCACGGAGAGCTCACTTGCGTATTACGACATTCTCCTACAGCCATGTATCCTCTTTAGTGGCTAGAGGGAGTAATCTCTTGAACGATATAAAAATCTGCCACTTCAGCTACTGCTTTCAGATCATGAACAAACCCTAATATCTTCAAATAACTGAAATACTCCATTTGCAATTTGCAGTATTTTTAAATAATTACTCTGTATAAAGTCTAATTATGCTTTCCTTCCCTCCATCCCATCCCACACAATTAAATAATGAATCCAAGGGAACTGAACAGAAATGCTTAAGACTAGTCATTAAGATACAGACTAGAAAAAGCAATCAATTGAGCTTCATGGAGGAAAAAAGGGCATTGCCTTTCTTGGGCTCAAGAATCTTGAGCAAAAAACAAAGTGCTAGTGGAACTCTTACTTGAGCCTTACTCTGACAGAACGGTGGGTATAGGAATTGGAATCAAAATGGTTGGCAACTGGAAGGTCCAGCAGGCCTTGACATACAGTTCGGCAAAATGGTTCCTTGTCTGCGCTCGGTCTCACCAATGTAAAGGGAGCCACAATGAAAGCACCAAATGGAATAGAAGAGGTTAGAGGAGGTGCACATGAACCCCATCTCACCTGTTAGGGCTGCTGGGATCTCTGGATGGAAGTGAGAGAGGAGGTGTTACATCTGAAGAGGTTGCAGAGGAAACTGCTCAACGAGGAGGCAGATAAGCAAATCAACATATTGCAGAGACAGCGATCTCTATAGAAAGCAGAAAGGGGATGGATGGGTAGATGCAAATGGCATTGGTTCCATGGTTTCTTTCTAATTGTATATTGTGCTAACGTTGTTTTTTGTCGTGTCTACCTTCAATTTAAATCAGCATCTGCAGTTCTTTCCTACACATTAGTTCAAGTGAACCATGGTGCGCAGTAGGTGAAATAAATTAAGTGCAGTAAAAGGCAAGTTAATATTCAAAATAAACAGCAGACACTAAGGTTTCCACTGAATAGTGAACATGTAAGAACTCAATCACCAAAACAGTGGCAAAAGAACTCAGGATGGCAAATTCACTAAAAACATAATTAAATTCACATCTTCAGTTGGGTAAGCTTACAGATTGCGGAACTAAAAACCTAACGTTTTACCAATTTTCTAAACATTTCCCTGGGTACCAAAGAACAGATATTGATTTTAAAAGCCGGTGCACAAAAAAAAAACCATTTTAAAATTCCCTATATTCTATTATATTCACGGGCAAATTATATACATGGGTAAACATTAGTTTTAACCCAGACATATATGCAGAATAGTAATTATAGCTCTAAACACTCACCTAACCTCCTTGTAACGAATGGCAGGATTTTCTAGGGTATTCTACACAAGGTAGCTTACATTCATGGTTAGTTCCAGGTAATTTACTTTAATTGCGGTGCAGAAGGCTATAAGCAGTATCACTGGTATTCCGCAGAGCACAAGAAATTGAGGTGTGATCTTATAGACTGAGGTATACAAAATCACAAGGGCCATATGCACAGTCTTTTTCCCCAGGGTTGGGAAAACAAGAACTTGAGGTTGTAAGAGGTGAAAGAAGAAAGATTGAACAGGAACCAGAGAAGGAGAAGGAGAAAAATGTTTTGACAATAAAGGTATTCAATTCAATTCAATTCAATCAATTCAAGGAGCTTCTTCATATAGAAGGTTAATGGGTATATGTAATGAGCTGTCTCATGTAGTTGAGGCAGTACAATAACAACATTTAAAAAAAAACCATTTGAACAGGTCCATGGATAGGAAAGGTTTAAGGGATTTGGGCCAAGTGGGACTAGTTTGGATTTGGGCATCTTGGTTGGCATGGATGAGTTGGGCAGGATGGCCTGTTTCCATGCTCTATGACTTCAGTCTGAAGAAGGGTCCCAACCCAAAACATTACCTATCCATGTTCTCCAGAGTTGCTGACTGACCCACTGTGTTACCCTAGCACTTTGTGCCTTTTCTTGTAAACCAGCATCTGTAGTTACTTATTTCTACACTCTAATGCTATATGGAGGTTGAAACACCATCTTTAAATTTTAGTTTGTTTGTGGGGCATTTCACGCTATGCATCCCACAAAAATTCACAGAAAATCTTCAAACAAAACCATACCAACTCTTCATAAATGGAGATATATTTGGAAATCAATCTGCCCCGACACCAGAAAATAAAACAAAACAGGAGAAAAAAAGTATATCCAACCTTGAAGTTTGCCAACTCAGTATTTTTTTTAGCCTTTTATGTTTTAGACCAAAATTTAGAAATACAAAATAGAAAATTGACATTCTGCCAGATATGCGTTTCTCAGCGATCTTAAACCCTTTGATGTTTACTGCTATAGAATAAATTGTTGCCAAATGTGGGAATGAGACTGGAAACAGTTCAGATGAAATCAAGTTTTTACAGCAATGAATCCAACACGTTAAAAAGGTGAGACTTCATAACTTTGAGAAAAGAGAAAGTCATAGTAATGAAAAATATTTTCATAATTTCTCTTCAATGAGGTTCAACTAGTGACCTTCTAAAAGAACCAAAAGAAAATCTGCAAACAATAATATCAGCCGTGAGAATAAAAGGCAGTTAGACTGCAAATGGCTGTCCACTTTCATGCTGAAAGTGAGTCACACACAACGAAGGGTCGGGGGAGTAAAAAAAAGCCACCAGCATACATGGGAGGAGGGGAAGCAGTTGGTATGCAGGTCCCCTCTCTGCAAAGCAAAGTTATAAAAGGGTCTGGCAAAGCTCTCCAGGAACAGATATCACTGGCAACAGAGAGAGATGATGAAAAAGAAAAAGGTCAAGGAGCAAATAGTCTAGTCTGCCATATGTTACGACCAACTTTATCCTCTGTTGCTGGAAACAAAAATTCTGAGTTTTTGCTTTACATTGCATCTAAACTTGCTGAAAACAACCAATTTTTTTTTAATGGGTATCTATTTTTATTTTACTGGACAACAGCAATGAAAATCTGATATTTGAACATTTTCAAGCTGTATAGCTTTGTTCTGACTTTTCTTAAATATGTCAATGGTTCCCACATTTTGAAGACAAGATGGTTTTGATTAATTGGTTCCATCTAGGGACAAATCTATAAATTGTTTGCCTCAGTAAATTACTCCGACTACAGCTGTGCCCAAATCCCTTTCATTAAAAAGCTCAGTTGCTCAACCACAAATTAAACATTACATTCCATCAGCTCTCGACTCTGCTCGTGTCCTCTTGGCTGCTGCAATCCTTCAAAGTGATTCCCTTAGCTTCTGCAACGCAGATCATCTTGCCTGCTTTATCTGTGTGCTCCAAAACATTTTACAGAAAACTAATGTGGAAGTTGTTACACATCTGGAAAAAATGTGAGCATAAACTCTCTATGGAGAATCTGGTTTCTCCATACTGACTACATTTCACATGGCGTTAACACCAACTCTTGATTGAGCATGGGAGAGAAGGCAGTCATTTCTTTAACAAAAACAAGCTACAGGTGCAGTTTATCACCAGCATTCTATTCATCAGGATGAGCTGCTACAACAAGCATATATTTTTCCACACAAACTACTTAAAAGAACATGATTTTCTTTTTTAATTTAAGGTTTAATTGGAACCACAGCCATAAATGAATGTTTGAAATTGCATCAGCACTTAAACCACATTGCAAAGTAGATCCTTCTGATTAATCAGTTTTGGGCATGCAACAGGATCCACTCATAGTAGAATAAACAGATTCACAAGACTGCACTTTATACTTCAATCGCTAAAATCATTCATGACATCTGCAAGTGGCTTCAAAAGGCAGTATCCTTATGCATTTAATACTGGCATCAGCAGAGAAGGAACAAAAAAGAGAATGTAAATGAAAATACCAGTTAATACATAATTTTAATATCACATGTTAAGGCTCACAGAGTCATTAGAATGACATCTGGCACTGGTATCTAATGTTACTGGACGGCAGTTGTTGAGATAGTAGTCGTGTTCAAAAATATTAAAAACTGCAAGGATATCTCATGAACGTATCAGAAATACATTAACTCTATACTTCCAGGTGTCGATAAACCACTTAAAAAAACTTGTTTCAGAGGAAGAAGATTACAAGATCACAACGTTGAAACCAACAAATAAAATGTACCAATTCATCGTTGCTTCAGTAAATTGATAAAATTATAGATAAGCTTGTTTTCAAACGGCAAGAGTCTTAACTGAGCAGTACCTGTTAAAACAGCTCCAGATTCTGAATATATTCAGTCATCCAGGAAAAGCCAATTAGCTAACTTCCGCCCTGTCTATTCATAATCATCAACAAAATGAAAGGTTGGTGTGAACAGTGCAATCAAACAGCACTTACTTGCCGTAACCTACTCACCAGTGCCCAGTTTGAGTTTGGGGGTCCAAAGTTTTTCCATAGCCTTGGTATATTATGCACCAGAGCCGAGTTTAGATTGACTAACCATGACATCAAGGTAGCATCAAAAATACTGTTGTATAGCTCAAACCAATACCCGCTGAGTTTCTCCAGCATTTTTGTCTACCTTCGATTTTCCAACATCTGCAGTTCCTTCTTAAAAACTCTGGAGAGTTCAGGAGCATATTGAGCACCAACACAGACTGACACAGACTGGTGAATGCTGGGACCATCATCTCAGAACCTGGACATAACTGCACTAGTTATTTTTGGGCAGTGTCCTCAAGCAAGGCCATCTTCAATTGAATCGGTGACCTTCCTACCATCAAATGGTCAGCAACACGCTCATAGAATCATAGGAAATAGGTGCAGGAGTATGCCATTCGGCCCTTCGAACCAGCACTGCCATTCAATATGATCATGGTTGATCATCCAAAATCAGTACGCCGTTCCTGCTCTCTCCCCATATCCCTTGATTCCATGAGCCCTAAGAGCTATATCTAGCTCTCTTGGAAACATCCATTGAATTGGCCTCCACTGCCTTCCGTGGCAGAGAATTCCACAACACTCTGGGTCTCGATAGCACCAAGTACCTTCACAAGACAGACTCTTGCAGTACAACTGATCTTAACTGTGCATTGTGCTGTTTGATGCTGTAACAACTGTGCGAGCACTATACCTGCACAAACATTGAACAGCTTGATTTAGCAAATTATTTAAATTCCAAAATAAATCCAGAAACACAAGGACATTTTCACGTAATTCCGACACAGTTCAATACTTCCTAGAAATTAATCATGAATTGTTTCTCACTAAATTTGACAAAGCTGCGATCTTTCCGTAAATATTAAGCAGATGACTACCCAGGAAAGGACATAAATTCACCTGAATAAATAAAGTTCATTCTCTTCAATGATTTCACAGCAGAGAATTAATCTTATTTAATTAAAAACTCGTACCAGTTTTGTGATTTATGCATTCCAATTATTTATGTACATGCACAATATTTCCTTATACTTAGATTAGGATCAATTTTGATACAGAAGTGAATAATATGTTTCGCTGAACAATTTGGCAATGATAAAATTATTTCAGAGTGGCTGCTTTAAATGATCTGAACCCATGAGTTAAAGCACCCACAGTCCAGATAGGAACTTAATAAGTAGGTGGAGATTTAAACTTCCCCCGGTTAAGCTCTGAGCTCCATCAGAACAGGGGAAGCCTTCACTATTTCCCAGGCGAGACGTAGTGCAGGTTCAGTAGCCCAATTCATTCAAAGAGAGCACTCTGAGGAACAAATAAGAGGATCTTCACAATTTTTTGATGATTAATACATCTAAACGTATCTGTTTTGAGTGATTTAATTTTCAAGTTCTATGATAGCACAAAAAAACTGAATTTAATCAACTCTCAAAGCATTCCAAAAGGATTTACACATAAAGTGCCACATACTGCATACTCTCTTACAAGTCAGCTGAGAGCCAATTTCACTGAGTAGTTTAAGGTGACAATAGATTAAGTGGGCAAACAAATGATTAGCGTACATTTAAGCCGTTCAGAGAATTTTTAGCTAATGTTGGTCCAGTTGACCAGAAACAGCAAATAGTAATCACCAAATTTTAATCAACACCATTCAAATTCAATCTGTCAATTTACTTCAATATTTGTAACAAAGTAAACAATACGGAACAAGTAACCGGCAGATAAATTGTTTGAAGCTGAAAACTAACCGCTTTTAAAAGCATATTTCTCCCCAATTGGAAAGCAACTGATATAAAATATTTCATAAGAACATTTACCATAAGGGTAGAGGTTTGATGAATTGGGGGAGTAAAACAGATGTGGCTTAATGCAAATTTGAAAGCACTAACTCAACAGGAACATATATTACATTTTCTACAGCAGCATTGCAGCCAAAGATTACCATCTTCGATTCAGAAGCAGATTTAAAAAAAAAATGAAATCAATCATGACACATTGGAATTTCAATGTAAGGACATCATGAACTTCACCTACAGCAGAAACATCTTCATGCACAACAGTGTATCAAACTTTGTAGTTATAATTTTGGATGAGGTTAGTCATAATCATTTACTGAACTAAATCTTAACATTTAATAACTTAACCTATACAAAGAATCTTTACAAAGCAACTGATTTTTCCAACATTTGGAAAGTTGGTGGGTATACCTCGTTCACATGTCATATTTTTGTTTTAGGTTTAAATCAAGCATAAAAGTTGTGAGAATAATTTCTCACCTATTAACTGTACTTTTCAACCATATTAAAATGAAACTTGTGATAATACAAAATTACCATTGATGCTTGCCGACTGGATGTTACCAGTGCAGATGCTCCAAAGTTTGAATTCAGTCCACCAATTGGCCCATTTTGGGATGGTCCCAGTAAACTATGCATGTCGCCATGGCCACCAGACATGCTGGTTGAAGGCCCAACAGCGTGGTTTCTGAGAACGTGGATGGCATCATCCAGTCTGTCTAGACGATCCTCCATTCGGGTTTGCTGTCAAGAAAAAAATATGCTGAATAAAGACATTTGCAAAGGCAACAATTCTGCTGAGGTTAACTCACAGCTGGCTGCTTAATATAATAGGTACCGGTAAGTCATGAATAAGAAATGAAAGGGATAGAAGCTAAACAAATGGTTTCAACAGCAGCCACAGGCATTTGGAATATGTTTCAAATTATAAGTAGGATATCTGAGGAAAGGAAATTTTCAAAAAACTGCACATTAAAGGGGACCATTTATTTTGTGGAGGCAATTTGACCAGTTGTAATTTTCTCAACAAAAGAAAGAAATATTAAGATGGTATTTCTGCTCTTTGACATGCTCCTTTTTTGGATAACCATCTTTAAATAAATCAAAATTATTAAAACAGAAAACGTGGATCTAAGCCAGAAGGGAAAAAAAAATGTTTGGCACATTGTTGTAATTCATGCAGATGGTCTACAGGTCTAGAATAGTAAACCAGGAAATGGACTGCTGAAAGAGAAGTAGTACCTCACAGACATCCTTTAAGAAAGACATTGCATCTTGCAAATGCTCATGAAGTTGCTGTTCAACCCGGTTTTTCTGGTGAGGCCAAGACATAACAAGAAGCAAAATGCATTAATAGGAACACCACAAAAGCGAAGCAAATCCAAAAGCTCCAGTAAATTAATACTGAGGTTATAACTTTATTGAACAGAGGAGAAATTTAGTTGGCAATTATTATCTCTCTGGTTGTGCTCAATTGAAAAATGACTTTCATCCCCTATTTTTGTAATAAATAACTCAAAATGCATATACTAGAAGCAAAGAGTAGGATGGGCGGCAGGCAGCTTCAAATTTACTTTTGATTAATAATTACTTTGGATCTTATTCGTTCTTTGCTCAAATATGGCTATCTCACAACCACCGCATGAAGAGTAATATCCAAATATTCTGGCCAGCTTGAAGTAGTCTTGCGATAAAATGTTCACTGACCTTCCTCAACTGTTGTTTAACAGAGTAATGCCCCTGTCCCACTTAGGAAACCTCTGGAGACTTTGCGCCCCACCCAAGGTTTCCGTGCGGTTCCCGGAGGTTGCAGGTGGTTGCAGGTAGTGGAAGCGGGTAGGGAGACTGACAAAAACCTCCGGGAACCACACAGAAACCTTGGGTGGGGTGCAATGTGTGTGAGTGACTGGTGGTGGTCGGAGGGGCCGTAGGTGCAGATTGGCAGCCACGCTTCCGTCAGTCTGCCCCAGGGCAGCTGTGGCTACAGAAGTAGCTTACCACCACCGAGTGTGACTGAGGAGTGAATGAATAATGCGATGTAAAGCGCCTTGAGTATTAGAAAGGCGCTATATAAATCCCATCCATTATTATTATTATTAAAGTCTCCAGAGGTTTCCGTTCAGGTTTCCTAAGTGGGACAGGGGCATTAGCAACTAAAATTCATTCTCCAGAAAGCCAAATGTATTAAAAATCCAGACGATTAGTGCTGTACTGGGTTTGCAGCAGCATCTGCCACTCCAGGACATCCGACTGCTAAAAGCGGTGAACTCAGCCCCATCCACCGCGAGCATTACTAACCCCCCCCCCATTGAAAACATCCATCAGGCTTTGCCTCAAGAAGGTGGCAACTAACATCAAGGATGTCCACCATCTGGGCCATGCACCATTCTTGCTGCTACGATCGGGCAGGAGGTACAGAGGATTGAAGTCCCACACCATCAGATTCAATATCATCTACTTTCCTACAACTGTACTTTTCTATATCTATTCCTGCCTCAAGAACTGAGCACTACAATCCAGTTCATGCACTTATATACTTATTTTTGTCAAGAGTGTTTTGCACAAATGTCTTGCTTTTATGCACATTTGTCTTTCTTTCTAAACTTTTACATGAAATGTAAATTAAAATTGTGCTTTTGTGTTTGTCTGAGTCTATGTACTTGCGATGTTATCACAAGCAAGGAAGATTTGTATTGTAATTGTACCTCACCATACTTGTGCATGTGACAATAAACGTGGCTTGACTTGATCAATAAGCTCGTAATAACCCCTAGAGTACTCATGAATTTTATATCAGAGAGAAAGTAAGCTTCTTAAAATTGCCAAAGCAGTACTAATTATACCACCAAATATCAACTTTGGTAGCTAAATTGCTACACAAAGTAAAGTTACAGTTCAATAGTTGCCTACGGCGATCCTCCAGTGTTGCCATTTATACATTTATGATCCCACTAGCTCCTGGTCTTCCCTAAAAGGTTATATTACAGTAAATTTGGGAAATATCTTGCTACTTTGAAATTAAGAAACCATAGGTAGAGAGAAAAAAACATCAAATTTCCAGCTCCACTGCCATTAAAACCAATAAGAGCTTAGTAAACACTTTAATGGCAATGCCTTTTTTAAGTATAGAAAAAATATGAATATCTGAATAAATTAAGTCATTCACCCATCATTCACCCCTCTAGTTTAATTCACCCCCAAAAAATGTAATTTGCCCTTAGGTGAACCATTCACCAGTTAAAGAAGCACTGGTCTAGGTGTGCACTGGTACAATATACCAATGTTCAATCTAATTCACCACTAGTGCTCTTGCAAGGCACAATTCAAAATGCACCTTTTCAACCAGGCTTCTGGTTCGATGCCTCGCATCTCTCTCTACTCAAAATGTATTCCCTCACCCCAGGCTACAAATGATTGCCTTTGAAAACATGTGTTAAGTATGCTCTATCAACACCAACTTCAAGGTGTTATACATGCCAGAAGTTAAAAAAAACATGTTGAAATTTCAATTAGAGTCAACGGTCCTTAATTATCCAACTATTGAACATAATGAGTTTTAGCTGGGTTTTATACTGCCAGATCATATAGGTTAACATTTGAAAAACATGAAGCATCTCATGAATGCACTTAACATCACTTCAGGTTGTTAGTATGGGCAGATGGATATGTACAAATGAGAATACGATTGTCAAGTTGCCGACAGTCGCCTGAAAAACCAGCAACTAGAACGGCGACTGTCAGAGTGGAACACACACAAACACATCGCTTCTTTCACCAGCCTGTTATGCAGGCGGGGAACAGGGCAAGCAGGGGAGCGCTGTCTAAAAGATTCTCACGGTGAAAAGCCAAGGTGATACAGACTGTGAAGTTCGGGGGACATTTAACATTACCGGTCGGTTCCTTAGTTCTGAAAACTACCGCTTACCTTTTTTCCCCCCAATGTGCCAATGAATTTTTCCGGTCAGCACCTGCTCCTACCTGCGATAATCTCCGAGAACTTTCGACCTCCTGGCACGTGAATCCTCGCTACTCTTCATGGCGGCTTAATTCTAGTCGCCACTAATTTTTCAACATGTTGAAAAATTTGCGGCTACCATAATGAGGCTGCGACCAGTTCCCAGAATGCGGGAACACTTCGCGACCATGAAGGTGACTCCCCGGCAACTATCCGCGAACATGTGGGGCTTCGGAGGCTTCGGCCGCAGGCCCTGTGGACGGTAAAATCGGGAGCTCCCACTTTACTATCATCTGCAAACTTGCTGGCCATGCCTTCTACCCTCTCATTCAAATCATTGATATAAACCACAAACTGTAATGGGCCCAGCACTGATCTTTGTGGCACAGCACCAATCACAGACCTTCATTCCGAAAAACAACCTTCCAACATCACCCTACATGAAGCCAATTCTATATCTAGTTAGCTAGCTCTTCCTGGATCCCATGCGATCCAACCTTCCAGAGCAGCCTACCATGCGGAACCTTATTAAATGCATTGCTGAAATGCACATAGACAACATCTACAAATTTGCACTCATCAACCTTTTAGATTACTTCTTCAAAAATCTCAATCAGATCTGAGACCCACGATCTCCCACATACAACTCAGTTTGACTATCCCTAATCATCCTGTCTATCCAAATGCAATATATTTTAATATTTAGTCTATATTCCCCAGGCTTTTCCTTGCAGCCCTTTTTAAATAGAGGCACAACATTAGCCACCTTAAAACTCTTCCGGCACCTCCTTCTTCTCAGAGAAAGCTCAAACCATCATTGGTTCGTCAGGGCTGACATGTTTTAATCTCAACTTTGTTCAATTTTTAATTTTTTTTAAAAGGGGTTTAAAGACCAATTTCTTGTGATGGATAAGTAGACAAGCCCAAAGATATTTAGATATTAGATTTCAGAATTCCCTTCTCTGAGAATTGATGAAGAATACAAAAAAATATAGCTACTACAGCCTCTTTATACCCCTCAAGCAAGATCCCAACAAAAAAAATGCATTTATCAGTTCAAGAACATCCGAATTACAATCACAGTACAACATTGCCAAACATTTTAGAATATCTGGTCTGCCTCACCAGTGAATGAAGAGAGTTTTCATAACTCGGAGATGATGGAGTTCCTCCTGGTCTTGACCACTGATTAGCACCTGTGTAAATTAAGACTTAAAGTAAGCCATAAACTTAATATGCAGTTGAGCGAATCAGATACAAAAAATAAAAGTTTTAAGCATCCTTACCTAGTTTGGCCTACACAGGCCAATGTGGTTTACTCTAAAATGGCCTTGGAACTGGAGTTTCAAACAACTTGCAATAGGAACAATATTTCGAAACTGAGAAAGAATAAAAACACCTAGACAACTACCCATCAATGCACGCACCAAATTGTAAAGTTACACAAGCCCAGTTGAACTTGAACCGTCTGAAGAAGGGTTTCGGCCCGAAACGTTGCCTATTTCCTTCGCTCCATAGATGCTGCCGCACCCGCTGAGTTTCTCCAGCACTTTTGTCTACCTTGAACTTACAAAGTCCTCTTTGTAAATATCTGCAGTCCACTGACTACATTGGTAGAGCTTTAGTACAAACTAATCAAGCAAAAGACAGATATGGCTGTACTCACAAAATCATACCACTCAATGTCTATTACAATTCCTAGGTTTGTCCTGTCCCATCAGCAGGACAGGCCCACAGTAAAAAACAAGCAGGATGCAGAAGCTCTGGAAATGCTCAGCGTTGATTAGACCCCCATAAAGCTCCATGGATTCATGGTCAAATATGAACAAGGAAATCACCTCCCTTAGTTGATGAATCAGTGTTCTCCACATGGAAGAACATTTAAAATAAATAACAGAATATCAATGACACAGGTTGTACCCTGGGTGGGGGACTTCAAGAACGACTTGGTTGCACCTCCACTAACAATCAACCAAAGACTGAAAAATGGAGCTGCCAGACCAGCTCGGTGGCAGTTGGTGAGTGAACCAATGGAAGGATACTTCTTGCCCATCTACCTGTGAGACGCATCTGTCCAAGGAATGGGTCTGCACAGCCTTGGTGCATGGACACACTCTATTGTGTTGTGTGAACACTGTAATCATGTTAAATACAGACTCAAAACAGATTTGCCCATTCACAACTGAGTATCTTTGTTGTAATATGTACCTGAGCAGCATCAGAAATACTCATCACCACAACTGAATTGCCCACAATATCACTCACTCTCCCACTCCCACAAAGCCTGGGGCTGCCATTGATTCAAAGAGAAATGCAGAAAGTTAAAAATAATGAACAAACCTAAAGAAGGCGACAATGTGAAGCTGCAACACGGGACAGCTAAACAAAGAGTATGAAATAAGAGGTAAGCAACCAACAGATCAAATATGCAATTGTCACATATACACGCAGTCCTACATGAATTGTGATGGAGAATTAAACAGAAATGGTGGCTTCAAGAAAATTCCAATCCCCAATGACAGCAGGGCCTACCCAATGATTGCTAAAAAGACTGATGCATTCTCACCAATGCAGAAATGGGTGATTTATTTCAAGTTCTGCCAGAGGTCCTTATCATCACAGAAGCCAGCCTATTCAATTGGACATAGCAAAAGTAATGGAACTACATGGATTCCTGTTGAGCAAGGGGTGAGAGGATACAACAGATAGCTGGGAATGCAGAGTTCATGATCAGATCAAAGTCCTGTTGAATGATGCAGGCTCAAAGGGCTGAGAGGTTAACTCCTTTTGATTAATTTGATGTTCAATAGGTAAATTCATTAATTTTGTAGACCATAAACACACATAGAACTAGTTAAGCCTTCAGCTCCATTGACTGTCTTAAAAATTACAAAAATAGTCAAACCTTACCAGATAAAGGTGATGGCGATCCAACAGGTGTTGATGGATTCGATGGGAAACTACTACTGGTGTGATCAGGTGAATAAATCTGCACAAAAAAAGAAACAGACAAAATTAGGAGTCAAAATTGCCCTTTATTTTTGTTATTACTTTGAAATGATGATTGGAGTAATTATCTCCATAACTCTTGCTGGCATAACTTCCAACAAGCTAAAATACTCAAGGGATTCCGCCTATTTAATATTCTAAAATCTATTTGCTAAAGAGCCATTATTCACAAAATATCCAGTCTTTTAACCTTTCCAATTCAGGTTGCATTTGAAGGATACCAAAGTTGAATCCTTGCAACATAATCCTACATTTATCTGGACTTTTACCACCAATTCCTCTGTATACATTGAAAAATTTAGTTCTAAACACATGCATGAAACATATTAATGTTTGACATAATTGGAGCTCACAGACCACAGTATAGAGACTATTTTGTGTGTATGGTCAAAGCACATTGCACGAAGTAAGCATTGTTGGCAAACATAATTCTTGTCAAACATAAATCAGTGCATTTCCAGCACAGAAAATATACTTAGCGGTTTTCAGCAGATCGCCAGTTTACATTTGGGAGCAACAATAAATGGATGTCTGACATCCACTCCCTCAAGGTCAACGAGTTGGAAAATAAATTAAGTTTACAAAAATGTTAAAGATGGAAGATATATTTAAGGATAACATTGCAATATCTAACAGAAGTACAGGTTTTTATTTGTTACTAAAATGTCATATACAATTAACATTCATTATTACGAGTGAAGGTGGAAAGAGAATTGCGCAAGCTATAATTATCTTCAACGAATTCCCATCACTTGCTCAATCACTTTGATTGCATGATCCTCTCTATTCTGCTCTATGCAGATTTAATTCCAGAATACAATGTTTCTTTTGACCAAGGGCAAGGGATCCCAATGACAAAGAAAAACGAGACAACAGCAAAGAGAAAAATGTAAAAATAAATAAATGTTTCATTTTATTTTAAAAGATAATTACACATAATTTTACAGTAAAAAGCAATATGATATTGCCACACTAAATCTCTGCTTAGGCTCAAGGTTATGCCCAAGTAAAACAGAGATAGCAATGGGAGACTAAAAACCACAATGCTCAAGTGACCACATCAAATAACTCCAGAGATTCTAGGCAATTGCCTTGGAGAAAGCCCGAAGAGAAATTACTTTCAAACACAAAGGCTCAAAGATTCCACCATATGTCGCAACTTTATTTTTTCCATCTCAGTAAACTTCCTGCATTTCTTTTCAAAATTATGATGAGCAAAGGATTTTTATAAGGAATCTATGAACTTCTCAATTAACCTTAATATCTCCTACAGCAGTTAACTTTCCAGGTCCATTTTACAAAATTGTTTTCTAGATGTATTTTATTCCAGAGGAAAACAGGAATCTCAGTCAATCTGCAAGACCACCAATTGAAAGCTAAGTGCATGAGTCGTTCTGGTGCATACCACTGCAACATTTTATTTTCATCTACATAGCTCACTTGTTTCTCAGTCAACCAAAGGTAACAGACAGGTTCCACCAAGATGCAGGACAGAACACCACAGGAGATCCTTCTTTCCTGTGGCCATCAAACTGTACAATTCCTCCCCCTTCTGTAGTGGGGTAGACTCAGACTGACCCCCCCCCCCCCCCCCCAAAAGATTCAAAGGTATTTTATTGGCACATGTACCAACATACGATTTAAACCTCAAATTATGACAGTTCTGCCTTCTTAACTGGTCACCAACTACAAATCCTCCAAATCCACTGGCAGAGTTAGTCAACCACAACCAGCTTCCTTCCTATATCTCATGTAGAAAATGCAACAGCTTTGAAGACTTCATTGAATCTCATGGTCGTGATAGCTCATGATGAAAATCAGCATACGGAAAATCAGCATTAATGATCGAAAAAAATGTACCACAAAGCACCCACCTGCCCTATTAACACATCTTGCCCCACTTGTGGCAGAGTGACAGTTCCAACATCGGCCTCAGCCACTTTAAAAAAGAGAAAAATGGACCAGAAGCAAGTGGTCCTCATTACCAAGAATATCAAATGAAAGTGTGAACCACACTAATTTGGTTGAATAAATCCACAATAAGCTATGAGAATGGAGTTCAATACTTTCTCTTCATCATTGGAGTAATGTGCTTTGTTTTCTTCCTTATACTGAGGACTTGGTCTCACATGAAACGCTGTAGCTTGAATTATACCAAAACAAATTCCTCAACAAAAATGGCTGGTCTCAATAAATCATTAAGGATTCCAAATGCTTATGTGCCACAATACAACATAAAGGAGGGAAGGGGGTGAGGAATACCTGACCAAAGTGCAGAAACATGTCAAGAACAAATTTTAAAAGCCGACACACAACCTAAATTTTTATATCAATGGATACTTCAAAAATTAACTCAAATAATACACTCCAATAGATAAACTAAAAATATTCATCAGAACACATTATTTCTTTAGCAAGCAAAAATATTATCAGTAATGATTCTGCCACAGGAGAATTAAAATATTAGTACACAATTTGGAAGGAATGATGATGTCTGTCCAATGGTCTGTCTGAAACCCATTATTGGTGTTTACATGTACTGATATTATTAAATTTTTACAGAACATAACGTAAATGCTGATTTTATTGAAATGATAACTGAATTTGAGCATTATTATATTGGATTAATAAATAAACATAGAACATGGTATCCAAAGCACCAAGGCTATTAAACATAATTAAGAACAGAAACAGACTTGCCAGCTCTTTGAAACTGTTGTGCCATTCATCAAGACTACAAAACCTCCACCTTAGTGCCATTTTCTTGCATTATCCTTACAAGCCTCAAATAATTTCATTTCCAGAAATCTATCAACCTCTTTTATGAAGGCAATCAACAACAGAACCTCTAAGACTCTGTGGTACAGAACTCCACATTCTCACCACCTAAGTTTTGGTCAAATTTCTCTTCATTTTAGTTGTAAGAAACCTTTAAATACAATCTACATTAGAACCATCATTGTTACATGAAGAATCCATACGTGAAAAACATGAAAAACTCTTTTGTTAAGAATCCAAGTATTTTGATTTAGCACTGAATGTTGAAGTAAAACAGATGTTTTTGAATGATTCAGTGCAATATTGTGGGCAAAACTTGAAAGAAAAACTTCTTGGCAAATGTTCAGGAAAATACATGAGAAATTTTAATCTGGGGTTTGACTATAATCTACAGAATTTGACTGCTTTCCAAAAATGTTTTACACAAAACTGTTTTTAGCTTATAAAATATATTGTGTTTCTTGCTGAATGGTGATTGTCCACTGGAATATTTTTGCTATCAGGGATTCCTCTTCAATAGATAGCATCAAGGTATAAAAATAGAAATTTCTGGAAATATTCGGGTCAGACTGTATCCACAGATGGATGAAAAAAGCTAATGCTCTTAGTCAACCATTTATCATCAGGATTAAAAAAAATTAGTAACAAAATATTTGTTGCACAGAAAGGGTCGAAGGGAAAAGAGAACAACAGGCAAGCCACTGAGACGAAGAGATCAAGGGAGGTTCAGTAAATCAAGTGGTGGCGATGGTGCTGGCTAAAAGGCGGTAGAGGTTCCTAAATAACAAAATGGTGCATCTGCGGAACGTGCAAATCGGAGATGACAATATTATCAGGAAAGAAAAATTAAACACTGGAAATATGCACTATCAGTCTGGAATGGCTGATTTTCTAAAATGGTTGAATTTCTAATATGGAATTAAGGAAACTATTGCATGACAAATTGGAAGATAACATACTGATTCTCAAGCCTGCATTGAACAGGAGGTCAAAGGGCCAAATTTTGCATGTCCTGCTGTTGTACAAGGCAATGACATGCAACTGGATGAATGTATGTGTGGACGTGGATCCAAAGCATCTGGGAGGCGGGGAATTTATCCTGTTGGAATGCTTAAGGGAAGCGGGGGAGAACCCAAAACCTTGATCTGGGTGAGAGAAGAGGGGATGAGAGCTGGTCTCATTAACTATAGTGGAGGGCAAAATCATACTTAATGATGATAGTCTCAGCAGGACCTTGCCCTCATTTCATTTGGAGATCTATCAGGCACAACACACCTCCTTTACCTCCTCCATAAAGATCCAAAAGGATAATTAGTCAGTTAAAATCATGCAGCGTGGAAACAGACTTTTAAGCTTTCTGAGGTCCCTCTAAAGCCTTTATTATCTTCATTCACCGAGTTTAGAATATGAAATATGATATTAGTTCTGCCGGCGAAAATGTTGATAAAGAATGTGAATAGCCAAGACACTCCTTGCTATCCCACCAGGCACTGACTGCCAACCCAAAAGGATTTGCTTATTCCCAATCTTTGCTTTGTTTCGATAACTATTTCTTGATCCATGGTAATTCCAGGGTGGCAGATTATGGAAGAGGTGGTTAGAGGTCAATCTGAATTAAAGTTCAGAGGTAAAGCAGACAGAAGATAAGGTACGACAGAAGTGGGTGATGTGAAGTGGAAATAGGTAGACTTAGTGATACATGGTTCAAAATATAGATCTCTCAAAAATGGCACCAGCGTTGCACAATCTGATTCTATTTTGGACATTGAAAGGAAAGAGATGAAGGAACAACATTTACTAAAGATACATAACTTTGGTTTTGCTGATATTCATTTGGAAAACTCTGGAGTTATCAGCATAGATTGAGGAAAAGGGTGTGCGTTTTTGGCTGTTGCTATGGGAGGTAAGATGGGAGCTTGCAGATCACAACGTAAGGCGTGTGCACAGGCCCCAAGGATATAGCATAAGTAACAATGTGATCAGAGAAGTGCTGGTCATTCTCTGACAATTGCATTGTAAAATAATAAATGTTTTTTCCCCCCCGACAGAATAGCCAGAGTAGCCACAGGAAGTTCCTGGCGAGTGCCGTGGTGCCGCAAGAGTGGACCCGGCAGCCGGCCAAGAACAAAGACCCGGGCCTGGTTTCCGTTGCAAAGACAGGCCCGGCAGACCACTGCCTGCAGGGGGAAGCTCAGCAGCTCGGAAGACCAGACAGTCAAGAAGGAGCCATTGGCAGTGACAGAGGCGAGGAGTGGGCTAGTAGGAGAGGGACCAGGGCATTGCCTGCAAGGTTGGCTGCTGGAGGCGTCCCCCTGGACAGAGGCAAACAGGCGAGGACCTGGCAGGACCTGCAGCTGCCTAGATAGTACTAGAAATCCTGTCAGGGTGCTCCAGTACTTCCAACAAGTGGACTGGACTTTGGACTGTTTCTTTTTCCTTTGCAACCCACGTCAAAATATGACGACTGTGCATTTGTGAGTTGTGCAAAAGAATTTCACTGTGCTGACCAGACGTGACAATGAAGAACCATTGAATGATTACCAAAGCAACATTCAAAAATATTAAAATCAAGATGATAAATGGGTTGAACATTCATCAACCGATTTATAAATATACCACCTTTAGTTTCCATATGAGATAGTTGCTTTAATTGCATAAATTATAATACATTGTGAATTTTTCGCAAATACTTAATTTAAAGCCAAATATGCTGTATCAGTGTCTTACTGTAATAAAGGAACATTTTTAATGAACATTTCTTTCTGCAGAAAGATATTGCAATATGCGTGTGCTTGCATCATATCCTGGAATTCACAGGAAATCATTAATTTAAAATTCCCAGCATTGCCTATTGTATGAGAAACATCCGGTAATAAGTTAAAGGCTGTAACCTGATCTTCTGGTGCAAATGAAGATTAGCTTCCAGCCTTCTATCTCACTGACATGATGCCTTGAGTTATGGATTATTCCCTCCATCAAATTACTTATAGTTATTGGAAAATGTATCAACGCCAAGTTCAAACTAAAAAACATTTACCTACATGGCTAAGTAGCCAATCACAAATTCTCAATGAACAGCAAACAAAGGTTTAAAAGGCACAATGTAACATTTCCATACTTTACAAAATAGACACGATTAAAGCACAGAATCTCTTTTAAAGCTCATTTTGACACCGCCCATCAAATTGTAAGCATTTAGCGGTTTACAATTAAACTCAATTGTTAATACTAGAAATCTTCATCTACTCCCTTGATTAGAAAGAAGGCTGCCAACAATGCAAAGGATCAAATCATTGTGAGCAACTTCAGATTTCACCACTAATTCACTTGGTTGACAATCCCAAGGTTGCTTATATATTACATAGTGTCATGACAAAAATGACGATAGTTTTATCATTACAACAGCAAAGTACCGGCTACTGCCTAATTTGTTTTGTTCAAAAGTTCACAAGGGAATTACATTAGGTTAATCAGATCCACAAAACTGGCTTGGAAGCAAGTTATCATTTATCCTAAAGGTTTCCAAACAAAAATGATATAATATGAACAATCACATTCATCTTTCATTAAAGGACAATTGACAAAGGACATTTATTGTCACAAACACCATTTCTAGTGTAGTGAAATTAGAGTTGCCATTTGCAGCACACCAATAAAAGTAAGACACCACATTAAAAAAGAACATAAAGTCCAGTCCTCTTCCCCTTCGTTCACCCATGGTCGGGCCTATTGAGGCCTCCGCAGTCGCCGCAATGGCGGACCGATGTTCAGGCCCTCTCGCCGGATGATGGGGCTTCAGCCTCGGGAGAACACTCTTCAGCGGCTTGGAGCGTCTGGAACGGCCGCTTGCTGCCAGAGACCGCGGCTCCCGAAGTCCACAGGGCGCGCTGGTCGGAGCTCCGACACTGTCGATCTCGGCGAGAGATCCCAGGCTCCGCGGTGTTCAGAGTCAGCGCCGCCGCGGCTAGAAGCTCTGCTACGACAGCTCCGCGATGTTGGGAGTCGGCGGTCTCAGCACTCCGGAGCCCACCGCACGGCGACTCGGGCAAGGCATCGCCCGCTCCGCGATGGCGCCCCAGCGCTGTGCCGCCGCCGAAGTCGAAATTCTAGCCGGCCCCGGCAGGAAATGCCGCTCCAGTCCCGGTAGTAGGCCGCGAGGAAGGGGCGAAGATACGGCCCAGAGAAAAACCGCATCTCCGACCAGGTAGGGACTGAGAAAAATAGTTTTCAAAGGGCCCATTTCACACTGTACAGCCATGAACTGTTATTATATCATTCGTCATGATGATGAATTGTAATTTTATATGTTTTTTAAAACAACAGACCCACCCTCCAAATTAATTAATCTGAAATATTATGGTGGAAATTAGGTGGAAATGCGCAAATCATCAAACATACAAATGGATTGCCTGTAAAGATGGTTGTGATTATAAACTCAGTAGAAAAAAGTTGGGATTGGAAATCAACCTGTAATGCAAAGAACCCCCCTGAAATGTACAAATCTGTCTGAGACTAAATTGAAAAATTGCATCCTAGCATCCTAATTCACAAAGCCAACCTTATAAATTGGCTTTCTTACATTGGTAGATTAGTTAGAGTTATACAGCACAGAGGTATGCGCGAGTGTGATCGAGTATCCATTTACACTATCCTAAACCCATTTTATTCTCCCCACATTCCAAGTTCCAATCACTCACCTTCACATTCTGGGTAATTTATAGTAGCCAATTAGCCTGCCAATGCATTTGCCTTTAGGATGTAGCAGGAAACCATCGCACTCTGGAAACCAATGCCATCACAAAGAGAAAACTTCATACATACAGCAATGGAGGTCAGAACTGTACTCGGGTCACTGGAGCTGTGGGGCAGGGGGTTTACCAGGCACTGCACCCCAAAGTAAATATTTTTAACTTAACATTTTCGATATTAAATTCAGACTCCAAGTAAACAATATGCACTTTCTCTAGTCATTTTAAAGCTTGGTTCACAAACTAATTATGTACAAAATTAACAGGAATCATATTTCACTATCGGTTGACACGAATGAAATATTTAAACCGTTTATCCTCCTTTATCCGATGCCCCTGCTGTACAGAATTAGCAAAACAAAAGTGTAAGTAATTTCCAAAATCCTCTAAAAAAATTATATATTAGACTATTTTTGCAATATAAAAATCGAATCAATTCTGTTCAGTATTCTGTTTTACAGCTAGATGCAAAACATGTTTGACTTAGTTGGTAATTTAAAACATATGCTTTCTCTTTCACAGAAAACTTCAGTGTTACAAATTTAATGTTGAAACAATTGCAAGTCAGGAAGAACAGATGGACTGAAACAAGGGATTTATAGTCTGCAGTGTGGTATGTAATGATGGAGCAGATGGAATGCATCAGCATCAGCTACAACAAGAATGATTTAAGGAATAACCTGGCTTCTCTTGCCAAGTAAAATGGAATGACAGAATCAAGTTACTGTAGCAACCCAGGTCCACCTATCAGTGAAGTTCTACTTTTCCGTTCTGACCTTCCCTCCTTAAACAATGCATTTAAAAACATATTTTCAATTTATTCACTCAACAATCTGGTGATGTTACTTTGGTTTTGAAGCAGGTGACAAATTATTTTGATAAATCACATTCTTTCAAATGCACGCAAGCATATATTAATAAAATAAGATGAAAAAATGCAAAGTGATAGGGCCTGGTTGGTGTACTGAGTTAGCACACTGCCCTTCTATCTCTGTTCAAAGATAATCCAGACTACTGAGATGACAGGTACACAAAAATGCTGGAGAAACTCAGTGGGTGCAGCAGCATATATGGAGCGAAGGAAATAGGCAACGTTTCGGGCCGAAACCCTTCTTCAGACAATGACAGTTTCTTCTCATTGACAATCAATGTTCACCAGGAACTAACAGGGAAGAGTTTCAATTTGAAACTGTACACAAGGATCTAAACTGCTTCCTCATTGAGAGTGGGGAAAAACATGTATTAACAAGAAGGGACAACATGAGTGGTGGGCAGAGAGCACGAAGGAAGGGGGCAAAATAAGTAACCAGAACCAAGTTGTTGAAAGCAACTCAAACTGATACTGGAGGGATACATAGATCTTATAAAAATAGGCTGATAAATCAGCTTTGCTTTGCACCTCGTGCTTAGACACATAAAAATGGATAACATATTGCTGCACCAGTTCTAACCTCTTATCCATCTGTACATCATACCTGACCCGAAACATGATCTTCCACAAATATTTTAATCAACACACAAGTATAAGATATATTTCCATCACAAAACAATAGAAAGCTAACTCTTTTACTTTTGATAACAGCAAAACTCGAAGAGCAATCAAGACAAACAAAGAGACCCACAAGTAACTACGTTTGAAAATATACTGTGATGGTTCAAATTGGGATATTTATTGCGATAAAAACTTCCACCCCATCTAAGGATTTGATAACTATTCTGAATGGACGTTGAGATTGATGTGCCACTGCCAAATGGTACACAATGGATAATATAGACCATTCAAGATTGCACTACCTTCTAACAACCTATTATTTCTATCATTTTCATTAAATTGTGTAAACGTTTGTTGGTACTTCCATGTTATACAAGATTCAAACCTAGGGCTGTGAATAGTTAAGGAATTGGGAAAAGAAGAAAGGTAGTTAATCCTCAAAATTCATTAAGCCGTGTTTACAATATTATATATGGTACACTATTATATGTGGCAGCAACACTTATTTAGAAGCACAATTGAAAATCTTTGTTTCTTTATCATTTGTCCAACTGTGAATTACCATTAAATAGCATGACAAAAGTGTAGAAAATTATTAAATTTCCAGCATTATTAATATGTTAAATACAAATAAAATACAACCCTGTTGGTTTTGTCCATAAATACTAATTTTCCCTTTTCCCAGAAAACATGCAAAAACAGATAGAGTTATGTATAAACGAGAATGAGCCAATATTGAATCATGACACTTCAATCAAGGACAATATTGGGAAAATAAGAATCAACTTCTCAACTCCCTAATCAAAAAGGGGAAATTGTTTATTGTTCTCACTCTTGATCATCATTCTCGAGTCCATACATGAGACAACAATTAGGAAATTCAATCTTGGTCATCCGTTAGCATTCCAAAACCCAGCACTCAACTATCAGTAGGAGACGGTCTGAAGAAGGGTCTTGACCCGAAACATCACCCAATCCTTCTCTCCAGATACTGCCTGTCCTGCTGAGTTACTCCAGCATTTTGTGTTTAACTATCAGTAGGAGACATTCAGGTACGGTATGAGATAATAGTCAGTGACCCAGCAGGAAGAGAAATGTATATCAACCATACAGAAATGGATAGTATCAATTTTCAATTTTGCATCTCGTTTCAAGATTCTTAATCTCATCCATTTACCAAACTTTAAATATAGAATATAGGTTTAAAACAATAGCAGTGGTCACCTTGAAATTCTCACATACCATTACTTCTTGTCCTGAAAATGTAATCAGTGTGTAATATAATGAGGTGGGCCTCTAGACTTCATCATTCCATCAAACTAAAGGCCAGGTATCCTTGTTCTCCCCTCCCTAAAGAAACCCCTTCAAACGTTGTGCTTTACCTTGCATCTTTATCTATTCACATTCACCTATGCTCAGTTACACTACATTCCAGTTAAGAATTCAAGAAGGAGCAGAGCTAACCCTTTAAGGCCAGCCACGTCCACTCCACCAAGTCTGCTTCACAAATGTAATAAAAACAAGGTAACAGTAAAACCATAATCGACCACACCAGCATTTGGAAATATTGATTGTTCGGCATCTGGTTCACTGGAGCTCCTCTTCCCCATGCTGACTTTAAATGCACCATTTCTCATGCTTTCTTCAAACACAATAGCTTCACCGAAACTAATATTTATTATGAAATTGGACAATGTGCAAACAAATTGAATTAAAAGCACGTTTGCATATTAATAGGATTAATATACAATTTTCCAGAAACTCTGCCAGTCTAGCATCACTAAAATGTTGGTATATTGCAGTTTTACTGCATATCCTTTACTCATTCACTCGCCCATGTATCAGCCTCCCCCCCCACTCAATCCCACTTTAGCCCCAAATCTTATGATCTCAAACTTGAATGTGCTGAATAAAAAATCAACCACATCCCTCAAGAGCAGAAAAAAATGTAGATTCATGCCTATTTGAGCTTCCCCTTATTCTGAGACTGCACAGTGGGTTCCAACTTCTAGAAGTTATAGAAGAAAATATTTTCCACGGATTCCATCCTCCCAATTACACTCAGAATCATAAGTTAGAATGAGATTCAGCATTCCATTCCCATTATATTCCCATCGATTATATAGGCCCATCCTATTCAGTCCCATAAGGCGATACCCCCATCCCTGGAATCTGCACATACTGGTTCTACAGCAAACATATCCTTTCTTGAGTTCAAAAAACAAAACTGCACTCAACACTCTTGGTGTGGTCTCACCAAAGCCATGTACAATTTGCAGCAAAGTTTGCACTCCATTCCTCTTGCATAAGACCAAAATATAATTTGCTCTCAAAATTGCTTGTTGCACAATTATATGTAAAAGGATTTTTTAATTCTCTAAATTCAAAAATGGTTCCAATTCTTTTAACCTGTTTGCTTCAAGACTCGCTTTCAGGACACCGTGCGAATTTTATACAGCTTTAGTTTTAACCAGCTTTACATTATCAGTTTGCACACTATTCCTTCATCTGGATCGTTAACAGAGAATGAGGACTGATGCTTGATGCACTCCAACAGCAAATTCACCAACCAGAAAATTGTCTACTTATTCCAATATTTTCTGATGGCCATGCCAATTCTGCAGACACTAATGCTGTTGAACAATATATATTCTTTATTGATCCAAACTACATCTTCAAAACCCTAAGTACATTTATAAAATGTTATTTCTTTTCCACAGATCTGTATATTCTTAATTAGATGTTAAAATTTCTTCTTATCACTTTCATCATGAATTTCAGCCTTTTCTACACATTATGTTAAGCTAACAAAACTGAAGTTCCCATTATCTATGACTTTTTTTGTGCTGCATAGGTTATCTTCTAATCTTCTGGGGTCACTCGCGAATGCAGAACATTTTGCAAAAAAACTTCAATTGTATTCTCAATCAAAGTGGGTAAATAAACCTCATGTACAAGTAATATGTTGGCCTTTGGCCCTATTAAATTCCGCAGAAACATTCATTAATATTAATTATCAGTTTCTCATTCATATGACCCATAGTTCTCTATATATAATTTAATGTCATCTACTTTTACAAAATATTTGCCAAATGCCAGAGTCAGTTATTCCCCGATCATCTTTCTATCCTGTCTCCAACTTGCAGGGACTTATTTTAACTTTTTCTTTCTTTCCATTAAACAAAGAATGTAGAAGCTTCACAAATATTTCTTGCTTGATTACTTGCATAGTCATTCTTACTTAATTTTGGTTTCAATGACCGAATTTCAAATATTTGCCATTCTTCATACTTTTAAAATTTTAATATTACTTACAGAAACCAGCTCCTCACAACAAGGTTTAATGACTTTCAAATGTAGCATTAGAACTGCAATTTGTCATTTTGGAACTCAACACTCAACAATGTTTCATTAAAAAAAATTCTCAACCAATTCTCCCATGAACTCACCTTAATGTAACTCCATAAATGCCTATAGCTCTCAAAGAACTTTATTTTTGAATAAATCCAATTTTAGTTAATCCACTCCTGATGATTGTGCCTTCAGCTATTGATCCCTAAATTCAGGAATTATTTTGCTAATGCCTTCGTCTCTTAACACCTTTTTCCTCTCAGATCTTTGACAAAACTTTAATCCATATCCCCTAATCCCCTTATGTGGCTCGGAATCAAATATTGGTTGATGGCATTTCTGTGATACATTTGATTTTTTTTTCAATGTTAAAGACAAATATAAATCATTACTCTTCTAGATAATCACTAAACTATTACTATTCGACAATTTGAATCCAGCAGGATTTAAATCTCAAGTTCAGTAGAAGGGATATTCCAAAATGAAAATCTGTCTCCATTGAAGTAATACTATAAACACAAAAACGATATAATCTTCAACTTGATTCAGTCAATAATGTCATACTGTGCAGTGGAAAAACTGCCCTGCCAACGTTTTCAATCGCTTTACTCATATACAACATTTTTAATAACTCAATTCCCCATAAAGATGTTCACAATTGTCGTCAGCACCTCATGTGTCCAAATCAAAAAATAGATATAGTTATCATTAACACTATGATTATGATGTGCATATCCATTATTTGTGAATACTACAATTTCAACCAAATACCCAAAAGCTTGCTGAAATGGCAACCCACTTGCCTCCAGCCTCTGATATAACTTTCAAAATGTCACTCTTCATTCTTTCGGGAGAACATCAAAACTTAGTACATAATTGAATAGGAAGACTTCCCAGACAACAGAAGCAGGTTAAATGTCAAAACTGACATCAGAAAATTCTACTTTCAGCATTCCACTTACTAGCATTTTGGATTATTTATAGCTTAGTATTTGAACTTGCAAGTTCAACAGCCTAAAAATCAGAAGGAATTTATTGTACTTATTTTTTTAATATGACTTCTTTTGAACAAAGCTGATGCTTTGGAAAATAAATTGAAAACTTTACTAAATTGTGATCTACCAACATGCAACTTTTAAGATGTGAAATTGTTAAATTAGTGCAAATATAAAATCAAAATTAAAAAAACATAGGATAATATTACACTGGAAATGTTAGTTAACCCTTTGAGTACTGAACGCCCCTTGCAGCTTTCAAAATGTGTGCATTTTCCATCATTCTTGCAAATGCCGTTTTATTTTAAAGGTTCTGATTTATGAAAATAAATATTATTGTTCTCAAAGGGTTAAATCAGCACACATTAGTGTTGTTGATGAATGTCCTTGAGGTCAGTATTTTGGTTAAAAATCAAACATGAGGGTCTTTTTTTGCTCCCCTGTGAAATTATGCTACTTGTCAAAGAATTTTTTTAAACTAGTTTGGGTAATTAAGTTTTTTTTTTAAAGATGCTAAAAGGTTTGATTCAGTACTCACAGATGCCAAAGCTTTTCCAAGTGCATCACCTGTCTGTGCACCCCAAGCTGCATTTCCTCTGTTCCCTATATACAATATAATTGGAGCATAAAACACTTGGATTATTCAAAGGATCAACATTGTTTTTTGCACTTGAATGAAAATTTTGTTCCATATATCTTCAATTAATTGCATAAGCTGGATTTTTTTTTTAAATTAAGGAACAAAATTGCAATTTAGCAGTTGCAAGTAATGCAACTTCATTTTTTTTTTAAATCAATTAGCTGATTATTACTTTCCACTTGGGCGTGGAAGTGAACATTTTTTTGTAACATACCCAAAAGGTTTTCTGATCCATTGACTGGTGGTGTGTGTGAGGCTGCAGCATAATGGGAGCTGGTACTTCCTCGATGGAAGCTAGACATTGGGGGAAGACTGGGGATGATGTCTGTAGGTGAAACTGAATGTGGTGGATAGTTCTATAAAAATAAAAACACCAAGTAACAACCCTGGATGAGAACAGTCAAATAATTACAGTAGAACCTGCTTAACAGCCATCCTATTTGACAGAGAAGACTTCCGTGAAACCGCACTAAATCGGAATGGAACTGCTTGGTTTGTACCACAAGAAAATGCTTACAAACACCCTTCTTTTTGAAAAATAACTGATTAGATGTATTAGTCAAACATGTTAAAGACACATAATCAAAGTAAAATTAAAACTTCACCAACCCTTTACGTTACTGGTGGATTTTGATTTACAAACAACAAATCTACAACATAATAATAAGGAACACGTTACTTTGACATGGTCAGATTTTATTATGTCATTTTATATGGGGGGGGGGGGGGGGACAATGTATAAACACAGCTGTAATTTCTACATGGTGAAACCAAAATGTATAAAAATACCTTTTACTAAAATCTGACAATGTGCACTACAATCACATGTGATTTTTTCTATTACAAATCTCAAATTGTGGAGTACAGAGGCAAATAAATAAATGATGGGTCTTTGTGCCAAACATTATGGAGGGCACTGTACATGACTTCATAACTATCAGTCCAGCAACTCAAGATGATCAAACACCATAAGCACTAAAGTCTCGCACTTCCTCGACCATGCCTCTTACAAAAAAAATGTTTTTGCTCAAATGAAATGAACTGGATTTTAAATATTATTTAAAATATATACACAGTTCTTAAAATATCCATTGCAACATCCCTATTTGAAATAAGATTCAATCAAACGTTTAAACTAGTTTCTTTTTAAAGAAGTCAAAAGCATATGGTATTTTCTTGAATTAGAAATTTCAAAATGAACTGAAAATGGTGACACCAAAATGCTAATTTATCCATAGTAATCAAAAACATGCCTCATCATAATAGGAGCTTGTGTGCAAGAGATAGTGTTATTAAACACACTTCCTTAATCCACCTCTTGGCGATCTAACTACAGATTGGCTTCACTGGACAATAAATATGGGGATAGGGAGAAAGAGGGAGAGATCTGGTGATTTTTTAGAGATATTATATAAAATCTTGAGGGGAATGGATAAGTTGAACTCACAGAATCTGTTCACCCATTATAGGGGAACCAAGACAGGAGGGTGTAGATTGCAGGTAAGAAACAACGCAAGAGGCAACTTTTTCCACACAAAGGGTGGTATCTTTATGGAAGAAGCTGTCAGAGGAAATCTTGAAGGCAGGTACAATAACACCATTTAAAAGACATTTGGGCACACACATGGTTAAGAACGATTTGGAGGGGTATGAACCAAACATGGACAAATGGGACTAGCTTAGATGAGACACCTTGGTCGGCACAGAGGAATTGGGTCATAGAGCCCGTTTCCATGCTGTATGACTCTAAAAGAAAAGGTGCCACTTAACCGAAAGAAAATAACCAACTTTCTCAAATAAATAACTTGAAGCCAAAAAATACATAAACCATGAATTAGTTAAACAGACAATTGATATATCTAAAATAGTGTATCAGAGGGAGGAAATAAGAATATCAAATAAAGGTTTGGAGCTAACATGTTTACGAGTCAAACAGAAGCTTTCAGTGCTAAAATTCATGATTCCACATCTGTATAAACTAACCTCGTGGAATTCACTGCAATATCGAGATAAACATTTATAAACCCAGAGCAGTTTGCTAAATACATTTGCATATATAATCACAACAGTGATAAACTGCATTTCAGAGCCACCCCCGTGATTAAATTGATAATTCCATCTTCTCATTCGTCCAAACTAATTAAAAACAAGTTGTCAAATATTTCATTATTGGCATAATGAAATTGGTGCTCTTTAACAATTGAATGCATCCTTGATAAATTAAGTTTACAATGCAATTCAAAACCAAATCTTTATCAAAAAATATTTCATTCTGATTTTCATGAGTTGTAAATTAATATAATTCAAATAACTTCAGGTCAAGCTACTCAATACAAATATGACTCCACTCAACTCTAAAAAATACTTTGTTTCCATTGTTGTTCTAAACAAAATTTGTTAAGAATTAGCCAGAAAAGGTTTGTGCTTCCCAATTGCTCTTTCCATTCCAACTACAGCTGCCATTGAATGTAATGCTGATTAAACTCAGCTGCAAATTGACAAAATGCAACTGTTACCTTAGTAACTTGTGCCTTTGCTCCAAACATGAGCTGAAGCACTTGATTTTTTATTTTATTGATGTACCTTCCGCTTTGAACATCAAAGCTACTTATTGGAAAACAAAACTTGACATAAATTTACATGATCTCCTTTGCATTTCCCAGATTAAGCCCCACAGAACCAACCCGACTGACATAACTCCAAGCATCCTTACCCAATGTATCATATTTAAAATTCTTGGTGTCATGTCAAAATCCCTTCACTGCCTCACCACTCCCCTTACTCCACTACTACCAACCACTCTCTTACAATTTCTGAATCATGCATTTAAGAAGGAACTGCAGATGCTGGAAAATCGAAGGTAGACAAAAATGCCAGAGAAACGCAGCGGGTGTAGCAGCATCTATGGAGCGAAGGAAATAGGGAACGTTTCGGGCTGAAGAAGGGTTTCGGCCAGAAACGTTGCCTATTTCCTTCGCTCCATAGATGCTGCTGCACCCGCTGAGTTTCTCCAGCATTTTTGTCTACCTTCTGAATCATGCATCTTTTAAAGTTTATGTCTCCTGATATGAAAACATTCATTGGAGGGATTAGTTTCTTATTTAACTGATCAAATTCCACAATCACCTAAGACACCTTGAAAAGATTATCCCTTAAATATTCTATATTTGGCTGAACATAGGTTTCATGTTTTACAGTTGTTCGGGACTTTTTTTGAATTCTAAACTTTTCAATCTACCAAGTATAGGAGTAGGCAGCAAACTTTATATGCATTCATCTGTGCAGTTTTGGTCCCCTAATTTGAGGAAGGTCATTCTTGCTATTGAGGGTGTGCAGCGTAGATTTACAAGGTTAATTCCCAGGATGGCGGGACTGTCATATGCTGAGAGAATGGAGCAGCTGGGCTTGTACACTCTGGAGTTTAGAAGGATGAGAGGGATCTCATTGAAACATATAAGAATGTTAAGGGTTTAGACACGCTAGAGGCAGGAAACATGTTCCCGATGTTGGGGGAGTCCAGAACCAGGGGCCACAGTTTAAGAATAGGGAGTAAGCCATTTAGAACGGAGACGAGGAAACACTTTTTCTCACAGAGAGTGGTGAGTCTGTGGAATTCTCTGCCTCAGTGGGCGGTGGAGGCAGGTTCTCTGGATGCTTTCAAGCGAGAGCTAGATAGGACTCTTAAAAATAGCGGAGTCAGGGGATATGGGGGGGGGGGGGGGAGGCAGGAACGGGGTACTGATCAGCCATGATCATATTGAATGGCGGTGCTGGCTCGAAGGGCCGAATGGCCTACTCCTGCACCTATTGTCTATTATCTCTGCTTAAGAGTTAATTAATTATAGAAATATTAAAACAGATGTAAAGATCCACTTAAAGGTTCATACAAAGATCACCGCAATTCACTCATAACAATTCTCAGCATAAACTTAAGACAAAACCACCATTTCACGTTCTCCAGACAATAAAAGTGTAATTACAAACCAAGCACAAATTATCCTTACCAAGCGATCGTGTGTATGGAGATTGTTGTAATTAGTAGATTGAGAGACGTGAGAAGAGTTTCCCAACATTCCTCCATAACCTGGCTGGTGTATTCCATTTGAGGAATTCCAAAGATCAGAAGAATTATGATTTCCTTCTAATATGGAAAATAAATTATTTATCAATTACAGAGAAAATCAAAACAGTTTCTTCACAACAATGGAAAATATATAATACAAAAATCAAGGCGTTCAATGACAACTGGAGAATAAGCAACATGGCCATAATTCTTAGCAGATTAAATCAATTTTGGATACAAGTTCATTACAGATAAATGTAGCAGATGCCAACAATAAAAAAGTTAATTTATAATTTAGTTGTTATGACCACTATATTATGAATGATTTTTTTTGGATTCAAGCAGCATTTTACATAAACAACACAACTTGGAATGCTCTTTACTGATTGCGCTCTTCACCTCCATACATTATTCTTATAGAATGCTTGATAACCAAACTTACCTTGCATAAAGAACGTACTGGCAAACATGCTGCTGGGTGGTTTCGGTGATGGGTAACTGGGAGAATCCCTGTTAAAATCATCTGAGCTAGGAGAAGGTGCGTAAACCTGAAGGCAGAAATATCAAAATTAATGTCAGATTATGTGTTTGAAACTCTTATTATTTCTATTCCAAACTTAAATATCAACAATCAAGTATCAAAATAAAATAGCCATTCTAAAAACTACCATTGAAACTGCAAACTTTGACATCCCGTGCAAGTGCTGCTGAAATCTGAAGTCTAAGATTCGATGAATGACAGGTTGCACATCTATCATTACACTTAGTGTGTGGTTCAATCACGGAGCCCAAACGTGCTTGGGTTCTTCAGAATTAGTCGGGAAATCACCTGTCTGATCACAGATCAGTCTATGCAGTCTATAACTGCATGTTACGATTTCTGTGAGGATTCATGGATTTAGAGGCAAAGAGGAAAGTAAATTATTTTATTTTCATTATTTTACTTCAACACTTTAAAAAGTTTAGATCTGTTGGTTCTTTAAATGAATTAATTTTATTTGTGGATTTTAATGAGACACTAAAACTAAGAAAGTTATTGAGAAGACAAAGCCTTGCCTGCAGTTTTACCTTTTGTCAAAGTGTCAGAATTGTTCCTGGGGTAAGGCAAGGACTGTTGGCACAATTTGGTGGATTAGTTACCGCCAGATTCAGGAGCATTTCCATTATCAGGCTACTGAATGGTCCTCTCATCAGCCAAGGGTACAGCCCTGATTTCTCAATCTTCTCATTGTGGCCCTTGCATTTATTGTAAATATGCACTCTCTCTGTTGCTGCAACACTATAATGCTGCAACACTACATTCTGCACTCTGGAATGTTTCCTCTTACACTACCTGTAGTAAACGTGTATGGCTTGATTGCACTCATGTAAAATACGATGTGACCTGATAGCACACCAAACAAAATTTCCAATATGTCTCAGTACATGCGACCAATACCAATAGTTCATTAATTGAAAGTTTGCTTCAAATTACTTAGCAAGAAGTATATTTCAGATATGAAAACGCTAGTTCGATGATTAATGAGTGCATATTCCCGTGTAAATATTTTTGTATTTTGTATTTTTAAATCTTTTCAAAAGCTGTTGTGTTGTTTTTATGAATCCCACACCAAGGGAATGGGAGTTGTACGCCCAACAAACCTTTCCTTTTAAAAAACTATGTGAACAATTTAAACTGGCTAACAGTTGAATAAGCTGAGAACTTAGCCTCCCTATCAAATCCATACTTTTGTGCATCAGCATCCTAAGGTTATGTGCTGACCAGAAAAAGAAACCATATAATAACATAGTTTTAACTTGCGTCTTAGGGAACTTTGTCATGTGAATTCCACCATTGCTGCACAAACAAACAGCATTTTATCAGCCTGATGTTTAATCTATCCACTGTTCACTGAAAACCAAAGGAAAAAGGTAGTTTGTGTTTTAATTGTGAGAAAACACTGAGAAAGTTAAAAACTTAGATATATGTTTTACATCAAGGGTCATCTCCAGTTTCCAACCACTTTTGAACAGAAAAGGAAGAGAGATTTCAACAGTGCCAAGGTATTTTTTACAAAGTCATGATCTACAGTGCCCTCCATAATGTTTGGGTGAAAGACCCATCATGTATTTATTTGCCTCTGTACTCCACAATTTGAGATTTGTAATAGAAAAAAAAAATCACATGTGGTTAAAGTGCACATTATCAGATTTTAATAACGGCCATTTTTATACATTTTGGTTTCACCATGTAGAAATTACAGCAGTGTTTATACATAGTCCCCCAATTTCAGGGCACTATAATGTTTGGGACACAGCAATGTCATGCAAATGAAAGTAGTCATGTTTAGTATTTTGGTGATTATCCTTTGCATGCAATGACTGCTTGAAGTCTGCAATTCATGGACATCACCAGTTGCTGGATGTATTCACTGGTGATGCTCTGCCAGGCCTGTAATGCAGCCATCTTTAGCTTATGCTTGTTTTGGCAGCTAGTCCCCTTCAGTTATCTCTTTAGCATATAGAAGGCATGCACAATTGGGTTCAGATCAGGTGATTGACTTGGCCACTCAAGAATTGACCATTTTTTAGCTTTGAAAAAACTCCTTTGTTGCTTTAGCAGTATGTTTGGGATCATGGTCTTGCTGTAGAATGAACTGCCGGCCAATGAGTTTTTGAGGCATTTGGTTGAACTTGAGCAAATAGGATGTGTTTAAACACTTCAGTATTCATGATGCTACTACCACCAACAGTTGTATCATCAATGAAGATAAGTGAGCCAGTAGCTTCAGCAGCCATACATGCCCAGGCCATAACACCCCCACCACCGTGTTTCACAGATGAGGTGGTATGCTTTGGATCTTGGGCAGTTCCTTCTCTCCTCCATACTTTGCTCTTGCCGTCACTCTGGTATAAGTTAATCTTCGTCTCATCTGTCCACAAGACATTTTTCCAGAACTGTGGTTGCTCTTTTAAATACTTCTTGGCAAACTGGCCATCTTATTTTTGCAGCTAACCAGTGATTTGCATCTTGCAGTGTAGCCTCTGTATTTCTGTTCATGAAGTCTTCTGCAGACAGTGGTCATTGACAAATCCACACCTGACTCCTGAAGAGTGTTTCTGATCTTCAGTCAGGTGTTTGGGGATTTTTCTTTATTATAGAGAGAATTCTTCTGTCATCAGCTGTGGAGGTCTTCCTTGGCCTGCCAGTCCCTTTGCGATTAGTAAGCTCACCAGTGCTCTGTTTCTTCTTAATGATGTTCCAAACAGTTAATTTTGATAAGCCTAAGGTTTGGTTGATGTTTCTAACAGTTGTATTATTGTTTCTCAGTCTCATAATGGCTCCTTTGACTTTCATTGGTATAACTTTCGTCCTCATGTTGATAAACAGCAATAAAAGTTTCTAAAGGTGACAGAAAGACTGGAGGAATACTAGATGATGATAGCTCTCTTAGATCTTCATTCAGGAGGCTTTCAAATGCACCTGAGCAATTACAAAGACCTGTGAAGCCATGTGTCCTAAACATTATTGTGCCCTGAAATGGGGGGGACTGTATAAACACAGCTGTAATCTCTATATGGTGAAACAAAAATGTAAACAAATCGCCTTTAATAAAATCTGACAATATGCACTTTAACCACATGTGAGTTTTTTCTATTATAAATCTCAAATTATGGAGTACAGAGGCAAACAATGAATGATGGGTCTTTGTCCCCAACATTATGGAGGGCACTGTATATATTCTTTATTTTATTGCCACATTTAACAAATAAAATGGTAATGTGTAAACATGTGGTGCAGCGGTAGAGTTTCAGGGTATACAGTGCCAGAGACCTGGGTTCAATTCCGACTACGGGTGCTATCCGTATGGAGTTTGTACATTCCCCCCTTGATCGCGTGGGTTTTCTCCGAGATCTTTGGTTTCCTCCCACACTCCAAAGACGTACAGGTTTGTAGGTTAAATAGCTTGGTATAAATTGTAAATTATCCTTAATGTGTGTCCCTAGTGTTAATGTGTGGGGATCGCTGGTCGGTGTGGACTCGATGGGCTGAAGAACCTGTTCTGGCGCTGTATCTCTAAACTAAACTAAAGCATTGTTGAAACGTTTTATACATATTAAGTAATCTTGGCTCTAAATAAGCATTCTATTTTGTAAGCAGCATCTGTTCTTTTTCCTATACTCTTGCCTGTCAAAAATATGCATACCTCTCAAATATGCAAACAGCCTCAATTCTAGGATCAAAGGCTTTGTGCACCGAACCTTATTGATGTGGTCTCAATAATTTAATCAACTCCAGATGGAGAATCAATAGTCAGCCAATCCACAGAAGGACCGAGTTCCTCCAAGTTATAATCAGAACAGATCACAAATGAGAAACAGATCGAGTCATCCAAGCTCCTCCAAATCATTTGCCAATTAAACGTTTAACAAGCTACTCACAAGTTTCATCCCACTATCACTACACAGAGCATGAAACTAAACAACAGAGCTTAGAAATATTGCTTAATTACAATTACAGATAAACACCGTTTTGATGGCTCAAGAAGTGTATCTGGTCACAGAAACCAGAACATCCCATGAATAATGCCCAACCAGTGATGAAAAGATTATGTCATTGGCACTCAACAGCTAGGTTTACACCTTAACAGAAAGATACTAGACAGCATCCTGTGCCTTTGTAAAGACACCCGCCATAGAAATTCAATACTTTCAAGAAAAGCTGGCCAAGAAACCTAAACAACACTTTTCAGCAAATGCCACTCAATAAGTGATTGATCAGCAACAAAATTATACAGACACCCATTATGAAACAAGAGAGCAATCCTCAAACCCTTTTCATAGAGTTAATCTTTAATTCATGCATTTACAAACTGGAAACAGATTGAACAGATGAGCATGTCATTCTTTGAATATACATAATTTTCAGCAGTATAGATCAGACCAGTATTGCACCTGATCCTATTCCTTGTTCTTTTGATATGCTGGTAGAAATGAACATAATTTTCATGCTGAATCATCAATAAAGCATTTTGGTGGACAATATGCCTGCCTGGCAGAAAGTGAAGCTCAATAGAATCTTAGAAGAATCCACAGGAGTTAAAGCAAAAAGCTAATAAAACTCATCTTAACTGACACAGCCCTCGTTAATGATTTCTGCCGAAAAAAAGTGTTTTTCTAAAAGCAGAAATGCCCTTCGTTTACGACAAATAACACTCTTAAATCCACAGGATAAAACTGAACTGCAAAAGCAGACCTCCCATTTTAAAGGGAGATTAAAGTTCAAAATATCTTTTATTTTTAAACACGTTAACCGAAGTGTCACAACTGTAGTGGCTTAATTGAACATACTTTAATGAACCCATAGCTTAGTGAACAGTTGTAGTTATGGCAAACAGTAGTTCAAATATGATGTAATTTACAGCAGGGAGTGACCCTCAAATAACAAAGGCTCTTTAACCCAAATCTCTTGAAAACAAATCAGAAAGGTCATTTATTATTTGAATCTCATGGCATCTGCTTTGACCTCATCTCAATAACATATGCTGAAATGTAAGCAGAATCTAATCCACAAGCAAAATGGCTTGCACTTTAATAAAACCTCTAAATACCAGACTACAAATTACCCAAGTCCCATGGTAAGAAGTTTTTATTCAATACAAATGTGTAATTATTAAAATCATACAATTGGCCTCTTACAGATTTTAAAATGAAGATGGGGTGAGATCAGCGTAATCAATTGAATGATAGATCACACAATGCAAAGGAATAAATTAGTACCTCGATTATATGTCTACAACATAACAGGAAAGAAAATATTTTGATACGGCATTCAAGCCATTGCTCACGTTTGAAAAAGCATAATATGCCTACTGCAGCATAAGCCACAAATATCATAAACCTACTGAGAAGCGAAAGAGGATAAACAATGATTTCAGGTTCTTACATTTTATGAACTCCCACTTTTTCTGATCAGCAGAAGAGCATGGATCATGGATGACTGAAAAGTCTCTTGCTCAATAATCCAGTCATATAGTGTGATGCAAAATGATTTACATCCAAAATTGTGATTGTGTGCAACTTTTATGGAAACAGGTTCCCATGCATACGCTGCCCACAGCCTCCATGATAAAAGTTGCAGGCTTGGGAGATGCATTCAGTGTCACTCGGACAATAATTGCAGTGTATTTTAATGGAGGGAATCCATCTGTAAGGGAGAGTTTTTGCTGCTCAAAAAGACTTTTTCCTGAATGGAATTGAGCCTCAAATGTTATTGGTAATGTGCTCAGCCAGGAATATGCAGAGCATTCCATCATGTTCCCAACTTTGTCATATAAGGAAAAGGGTGAGGTATTATAAATCAAGTGATTATATTTTAGATATCCAGCCTCTGCCCTTATAGCAACTTGTAAGAATGGTTCAGTTAATCATCGAGCCAACAGTGAATGCTGCATCCCTATCACCATGAGTATTGATGGTGGGACTCAACCATGGTAAAACCACCGAATATCAATCGATTCATGGATATTAACATCTCAGTACATCTTAACAAGATTTTAAGTATCACGAACAAACGTGAGATAGTGTGAACGAGAGGTTTCATATGAATAATATCTGTGCTGGTGCATTCCAATATCAATCCAAAACTTATTCCATGTACTAATTTCTTGCCCTGTATCTTGCATATTTTAAATATTTATCTCCACTAATAAAAACTTTAAAATATATTCTTAAAATAATTCAATAATCAAGTAATTACATCCTATTTTATATTAACTTCCATATTTTCTTACAACATAGGTGGCCATTCAGCCCATTAAGGACATGCTGACACAGGGAACTCTCCCATTCCCGCAATAATTTTTCATGTAATGTATTCTCTCCACATTCCCATCAATTCTATCACCCTTCTATACACCAGGGGCAATATACATTGGCCAATTAAACTGCCAACTCAAATCTGTGATATGTGGTAGGAAATTGGAGCACCAGAAGAAAATCAACGTGGTTACAGGGAGCACATCAAACTGACCAAACCAGGGTTCAATCCTAATCACTGCGGCTGAGTCAGCAGCTTCCCAAACTTTACTAATCAATAAAGAAACATAATTTTAGAATACATATTAGCTTGGAATATAACTGTGTGTAATCATGCAGTAAGTTTAAGCATTTAAATCATATTGATTTGAACCAAAGATTGATTAGGCAAAAGGTTTTCTCCAAACAAGAGAACAATACACCCTAAAATGAGATCCTTGTTGCATTTAGATGGGATAATTATAGTTTAGGAGTGGTAAATATTCTAATTAGATTTTCTTCAAATCTGTACCTCCATATGGCAACCCCAATATGCTAGATTCACACCACTACATCATAGCTCTTTGTATAAGCACTAGGTGATCCATCATCTTGTACTGCTATGACCCCAGTGTTTACTGCATGGTAGCAATTTCACTCAAATACAAAGTCAATTATCTCCTACTTTGTAAATGTCATGGCGGTGGGTCATTATCATTTACTTAAAAACCTGAATGAAATGCAGAACAGAGCCTGGATGGCATTCAGGTGACCCGACTTAAAACTCTGCACCCTATTCCAGTGTTGACCATCACATAAACGAACTCAGTTAATTTCTTGCTTTTTACTCAAGTAAAAATAAAAACCATGATGCAACAAGACTTTAGACAGAGCGAAGGAAAAGAACATCTAATAAGCACCCTCTGTAAATGGCATTTCTGGAGATATCCATTGCCCAACAGATTCAATTTTCTCAACTAAAGAAAAATAGCGCAGGCAAATTATAAAAGTTATTTTATAAAGAAATTAGGGAAAACCAAAAATGTCACCAATTATTGGAGTGATGTCACTGGATCAATTGCTTATCAAATGCAATTACAATCAAGTCCCTGCCAATTGAAATATAATCTCAGCGCTTTCTCTTAAAGCCAGAATAAAAGTCAGTTATCGTAACTGAAGTAATCAACACTAAACATCTGACCAAAAAAAAAATCATATTCAAATAGATTAATTTGTTTCTCCAATATCCAAATAATACCATAACTGAATGTGATGCATTTGATTTTCTAAAATCTGCAAATATTACAAGCAAGCAACATTTCTGGCATTTTAAAACCACGATTACCGATTACTAAACTTCAAATCGTAAACCCAATTCTGCAAGTTTATCCCAGTTTCAGAAAGTTATTTCCCATGCTTATTGGTGCCATATTTCATAAAAACAAAGAATATTGCAGGCTCGTTCTTGGGTCAACCACATATAATGAATTATTTGGAATTCACATAGGACTTCAGTGCACTACAGTCCACACATGTCTCTGGCATAATTTATTATCTATTTACTCACTGTGCTAGCTCATAAAGCTAACCTTTGACCTACTGCAGGCACATGCTATCAATTTTCTCTGGATGCCCCTCAATATCCAATCCTACTATCCTTTAATAAACTGGAAATACTTAAAAGATCAAAGCTGTGCTTGACTGCTTCAAGAACAAAGAGCATATTCTAATGGAGTAATAACACAAAACACAAAATTACATTAACTTTTCAAGACTACTCACAAGCCCCAAGAACGCAGATCACATAAGAACAGCTGCAATTAAACATGACAGGCAACATTTTTTTTAAACTACAACTTCCCACAATTGCAAAAGCCAAGTCCTGCGAAGCAGTCTTGCACAGGGTTTATTAAATCTATTTCAGTTCTCCACATATTTGGTAAAGAATGCTTTCAATTTATGGAAAATGTAGGCACAGTTATGTTTAAGATCGGTCCCAAACATTAAAATCAGATTTTTAAGGTTACCAACACAAGATCCTGAAATTGTTCATAATACTTTTTGTTTTCTCATTCACTTGATCCACAATAACAATGTTCTTGGGGGAATAAGTCTGATTGGTCACTTCCTACTTTACACAATGCATCGTTCTGCAGAATAACATGCAAAACTGTGTGCAAAGTCCCAAGTTTCAAAGAGAATTTCAATGACGTGGCTGAAAATTAGATTTAACTCCCTGTAGGGTCAAGAATGCTCTTTGATTAGAAGCAGATGGAACAATATGAAAGCCAGCTCCTGGACCTCATCTTTAAACAGGAAATTCAGAGCTAACCAACTGGCTGTTTCCTAATTGTTCCCAGAGATTCATATTGTTTCTAAATGAATACATCTTTTGTGTTACAATGTCCTTAAGCTTTCATTCATGTTCAAAATACAAGCACAGATTAAAATGACAATCACAAACTCAGAGTATTTCATATTGAAATCTTCTGTGATCACAACTGTTAATGACAATTTGTGCAGAGATACTTTAATGCAACTTTCATAACAGCTTAAAATCTCAATATATAAAACCACATGGAATCTTACTTTAAATAACCATCTATTAAAAACTTCAACAAAACTAATTAGAATAATATCTGAGCAGTTATAATTTATAACTGATCACTGGTCTGCATTATTATCTATTGATCCACTAATTATGTTATCAGATTACAACAGAAATGTTGCATAAAAGAAAGTCAGTCTTACCGTTTTCCTATTGTAGTAATACATAAGTGAATTACTACCCATACCAGGCACTGTATAAGCACAATACATGTTGCTCGCTAAAATCTAGCGTGGAGAGATCAGCAACTGTGCACTTCACTGTGCGACACATTCAACTACTCAATTTCAGGCAGACTAATTCCTTAATCTTTCCACACATGGATCTACTCAGAGGGAACTTATGCAAAGTAGGCTGAACCATTCAACGCAAGAGCTGGGGAGGGAAGTTGAGCTTTATTGGCTACATTCCGCATTCAGCACTTGACGCAGTCACAGCAAACATAACCAGAGCAACGTTCAAATACAGCTGGATAGGACCAGGGAAAGTGTGATCTCCAGAAAATGTAATCGATTACTATATTTTGAAATCTTTAGTTTGTTCATTAACTTCAATTAATGCAAAAGAGACAAAAATATTGAAAGTTAAATCTAAATTTAATGCTTACTTTAGCTAAAAAAAAAAAATGACTGGAAATTCTTTGATGCACCACCAGTAAATATGCGCGCACACACACACACACACAGTGAACAAAATATTTCACATGGGAGAAAAACAATTGACTACTATAAATCTATGAAGCACAGAAACAGGAAACAACTCAAATAAAGCTATATTCTTTACCCTCATTATAACATGGATCCCAAGAGTCTAGCATTTAGTTATTGACAATGAGGTTCATGCTATGGTGAAAGTCTGGTTGCTTTACATTAAGACATAAAGTTGCATCACAATCATATGTAGGCCAGCAAGTGTGTTAAAAATCTACAGATAGAAAGCAGCCTAGCTTAATTTCTGTTGCAACTCTCTCTATTTCAGGGTAGCTGGGTCAAAACAAAATTACATGGATGTTTCCTTTAACAAAAGGAGGAAAATGCACCCTCACAGGAAAAAGCAAATTCATTAACACACACGGAGTCTGCCCTACAGTTAGAAAAGCTCAGCAGCAGCTGCAGAAGGACAATATATACGTCAGGCTAATAAAAAGCAAGACAGAATGACGTACAACTTCCTCCTGAGACTATGAGGGCCTATTTTGGTCCTGTGAGGCCAGTGGAAAAGCTTTGATTTACAATTAACAATTCCATTCACTGAATCTCCTTACGAATGTTTTGTCTTTTCTGGAAGCGTGATTATGTTACAAAGAGCTTTCAATCTCCCAGTCCCTCTTGACGTCAGTATTCCATGAGATAAAATCTTTATATCTAAATACTACATTTTGATGTTTATAGGAAAAAATAGCATCTTAATAGATTGCAAAGTTGTGTACTTCCATCAAGTATTTAAATTGTCTTACTATAGTCATAGGGTCTTGCAGCACAGAAACAGGCCCTTCGGTCCAACTGATTTATGCTGACCACGATGCCAATCTATGCTCATCTCACACACACACACATTTGACCCAAATCCCTCTAAACTTATCATATCCATGCACCGGTCCAAATATCTTTTAAATGTTGTTATTGTACCAGCCTCAATCACTTCATTTGACAGCCTGTTCCATATATGTGCCACCCTCAGTGGGTGGCACATATATAAAACTCCACATACATAAGTGTCCCTTCAGGTTCCTATTAATACTTTCCCTCTTCATCTTAAATTTACGCATTATAGTCCTTGATTCTCCAACCCCAGAAAAAATTGTGCATTGATCTTATCTATGCTCCTCATGATTTTATACACCTCTATAAGATCACACCTTACTCTCCTTGTCTCCAGGCAACAAAGACCTAGCCTGCCCAACCTCTCCTGAAAAGCCAGGTCCTTGAACCCTGGCAACTTCCTCTTAAATCATTTTTGCACTCTCCAACTTAATGGCATCTTTCCTATAGAAGTTTGTGAAAAAATGAAGACAAACTCCAGGTGCGGCCACACCAACATGTTTACAACTGCAACATAAAGTGCCAACTTTGTTTCTCAATGCCTTTACTGATGAAAGCCAGCGTGCCAAAAGCCTTCTTCATTTTCAACCTGCGATATCACTTTTGGGGAACTATGTTGCTGCATTTCGAGGTCCCTCTCCTCTACAACCCTTGAGGGCACTATGATTAATTGAGGAAGTTCTTCCCTGATCTGACTTACCAAAATATCGCACCTCGCACTTATCTGAATTAAACTCTGTTTGCCATTCCTCAGCCCATTACCCAGATGATCAAGATCCCGCTATAATTCTCAATAACCTACTTCGTTGTCTGTGATACTATCTTATTTCAGTATCATCTGCGAACTTACTAACTATGCCTTCTACATGCTCATCCTAATCATTGATATAAATGACAGATATGGGCCTAGCTCCAACTCAAGGCACACCACGAGTCAAGGGCCTGCAGTCTGGAACTCACCCTTTTTTCATCATGGTTTGCTTTCTACGGTCAAGCCAATTAAGCATCAAACTAGCTAGTTTTAACTGGATCCAATGCAATCAAACCTTCCAGAACTGCCAACCATGCAGAACATTAACAAAGACCTTGTTGAATGAAGTCCATAGAGACTGTGGCGACACTGCTGCATTTATCACCCTTCTCCGTTACTTCTAAAAACTCATATTAGTGGAGAATTAATCAACCATGCACAAAACCATCCCTAATCAACCACTTTCCAAATGCATGTATATATTATCAGAATTATTTCCAGTACAGATCTTAGGCCTATTAGTCTATAATTCCCAGGTTTTTCTTTGTTGCCCTTCTTAAATAGAGGCACAACATTAGCCACCATCCAAACTTCTCCTTTCGCTTCCCAAAGTGTTCTTCCACAGTACATATCTGATCGGGCCCATCTACCTTCATGTTTAAATGTTGTTATTGTACCAGCCTCAATCACTTCATTTGACAGCCTGTTCCATATATGTGCCACCCTCTCTGGAAAAAAAGTGTCCCTTCAAGTTCCTATTAATAGTTTCCCCTTTCATCTTAAATCTATGCATTATAGTCCTCGATTCTCCAACCCTGGAGAAAACCGGGCCCATCTACCTTCATATCGGTTTGCGCATTCATCACCTCGACTGTAATACAGACCATCCTCAAGACATTGCCATTAACTTTCCCAAGCACCCCAGCCTTCATGTTTGCCTTCACTGTTTCATTATGAATATAAAAACTCAACAGAACTAAAAATAGCAGTATTACTTCTCAGAATATTCAAGCATATTTATTGGTTTATGCAGAAACTATTTCATTGAACAAAATCTCTTTAATCAACAACTGCATCTTATTGGCATCTCTGCATGGTTAATCCTACATTCTATTTGGCAAATAAGGCAGCAGGACATAACTTTGATTTCAAAACTTTATTACAGCCGACACGGGATTAACAAGGATGATACAAAATAATGTGGACTGTCATCCATGACATCATACTGGCTAGGAATATATATCTGTCATGCGCAAATGTGCTGGATAAATTACACCTTTGAAAGCAGGGATGTGATTTATAGCTCAGTCAAGCAATCATGAATTGCTATGTGATGGCAAGCTTCATAGAATATTCACAATAAAGGTGACCAACAGCCCACAACATCCATGTCATTCACCCCAATGAAAATAAAAACTAACTATGTGGAGTGTTTAAGAAGGAACTGCAGATGCTGGAAAATCAAAGGTACACAAAAAAGCTGGAGAAACTCAGCGGGTGCAGCAGCAACTATGGAGCGAAGGAAAAAGGCAACGTTTCGGGTCGAAACGTTGCCTTTTTCCTTCGCTCCATAGATGCTGCTGCACCGGCTGAGTTTCTCCAGCTTTTTTGTGTACTAACTATGTGGACTTTTGTTCTGTGGAATCGTTCAATGAATTGAAAGAATTGCCAAAGTAGTGTAGAAAAATGCGATTCATCTGAGATGGATTCAAAGGTGAAAATTTCAGATATTTCAGTTTTTTTGAAAAGATAAATATCTTTATAAACATAATCAAATATTCCGTACCCCTTTCATATGCTGAGATCATTCATCCCAACCGATGCCATTTCTACTTCAATTTTAGCACAATGATACCTGCATCAAATTTGAGGATAACATTATTTTGATTCATGCTGACCAAAATACAGTTATGATAAAATATTCATATTTATCATTTGGTGTACATTAAATTCTAAACTAAGTCAGAGGTAAGAACGTAAATTATTGAAATCTATTGCGTACCATACTAAAATAAGTGGCACACAATATCAAGTGTAAACAAGAACTATAAAGTATTGGCTCAGCCTTAATTTATTTCCAACAGAACCATAGGGATTAACTCCCTGCCCCACCCCTCAATCCAGTAGATGGAATTCTATGATCTAGCCTAAAGGCAATTAAGCACTAAGAATAATATTACAACATTATGCCTACTATTTCATTATGTAAACATTTATGCAGCAACAAAGCTGTATTACAGATCATATACATTCTATAATGTTCTTATTTATAGAGTGGACACTTGATAAAACTGAAACGTAATTCACTACAGCAGTTCATTTTTCTTTAACCATTGCAAAAAAAGTTTTTTTTTTTAGAAATCCTTCCTTTTTATTTCAAATTCTTCAAATTTAGTTGATTTCAAAATTCTCAATATTAATTATAAATAATAATTAACATCACAACAATGGTAACATTCAGGGAATGAACTGAAAAAAGAGAAAGGATTGCAGCAATGGTTTGTTATTCAATCCCACATTTAAAAACAATACCTGTACTGGATAACATGTGAAATTCAGGTGCAGTGAATTAAATCCATTTGATGCAGAGCTATCATTACAACATTCAAATGTGAGTAACTTTTAAAGCTATTGAAGCGAGATTAAATTAATTTTATTAAAATTAAAGAAAGCAAAAAAAAGACACACAGGCTAACCAAATATCCACTGCCACCTAGTGTTGCTGTATTATAAAACAATTGCATAATATTCAAGTCAGTGAGGACAATGCTGATGGATATTAAGTAACAGAAATGTTCACCAATTCAGCTACAAAGTAATCAGATTACCAATCTAACTTGCAACTCAATTTCACAAAAATAGTTATGTGCAATTAGCATTAAATATGCATATTAATATCTTAAGAGAATAGTAACCCTTGTTTGAGACTGGAATGTTTAAATTTTCCACAACACACAGTAATGTGTTTTAATATTACTATTTTGGCTAATCAAAATCACAACTTCACAACAAGACAATGAGACCTGGCCAGACTATCCACAATCAGTAGAGGGGATGGGGTTGAGGTTGAGATTGAGAGGGATGTAGGCGGCACCTGAAGATTATGTGGAAGGAGTGAATTGGGAAATGCAGTAGAGGTCGGGGGAATGGTGGAACTGTGCCCAGGAGAGGGGAAGGTGAGAGTTGGGGGATGAGAGAGGACGATAGGATTGCACAGTCGGGAAGGAAGTAATTGTGCAGGAGATTGTGGAAGGGTAGCGGTAAGGAAGGGAAATAGAATGTGCTGGAGGTATATAAGCTGCCCTACTTAACAGCCAACCTTAAAAATTGACCCGTTCTTTGTGTATCCGTTTCCCACCTTGCAGAGTATTTGAACCATTTTCAGTTTTAGTGCTTTGGAACACAAGTGGTATGCATGTTATATAGAGATTAAAATCTGCACTCTGCAATTTTAATCTGACAATAATATCCAGGTTGTCCCAAAGGATAAACAAAAGCTCAATGAAATCAGCATATTTAATACAACCAAACAGAAATTTAACTCATTACAGGATGTTTCTGTTACATGGCTTAATAAAATAACACAACCCTTCAATGGGACACACTATTCCAACTATATTGTTAAAAGTCACCAATCCCTGTACGTCATCACCAGTTGAAAAGAAAACAAAAACAACCTGAATAAAGCCTAATATTTAAACCTTAATATTCAATTTGAGCAGCTCCAATAATTATGATAATATTCCTTTAAGTAGCCATATCTTCAGAGAAATAGCTCATTACAGACAATTCCTTGTGGAATTGATTGAGATTTTAGATTTAACAATTGACAACATGAAGATAGCAATTTTAATTATGTGTTGTGCATTAGTATATACATTAAATAAACCACTAGAGCTCGGAATTATGATGCACACAAAAATGAATAACACACCTGCATGATGCTCAGCAGGTAGTAGGCTGGTACAACTTCTGATTTCCAGCAGATGGCACTTTCAATAAAAGATTGTGACATATTTTAATGATAATCTTAAGTAAATAATAAGAATGTAAATAATTTGAATTGAAATAATACATGAGATGACTTTCAACCATCAATGAGATTTGCTGTCCCCCCCCCCCCCCCATATCAATGGAAATTGCAGAATCCTACAAAACAACCCAACCTGTGAAGTCCAAGCATTATCTGCCCAGATATCAACAAGAAGAGAATGGTTTCCTTGGTTATTATTGTCACAGATACTCAGGGACAGTGAAAAGGGCTATCCAATCAAATCGGATAACATTATACATAAATATAATCAAGACAAACTCAGGGAAGTTTTAAAATCTCTCACCAGTTACAGAATTGTTATCCCTTATGCAGATCACTCATATACTTCAGGCACAGCAACATTATTTCAAATCACAAGGAAGCAATTTTTATATTTACCCCTCTATATAGAAGTCAGTGGAGCAGGATTATAGTTGAATGATCTGCTGAAAATCAGAAGTCAATCTCCTTGTCATTTTCTGTCAGCGATCAAGCCAGCTCAGCTGACCCCAAGCAATTTTTTTCCCCCATACACTACCTTGACTAAAACAGAAATGTCAATTTTTGGCGATATATCTGCAGGACACCAATATTTAAACCTAGCTTCTTTGTTGAAGTATTTTAAACAACTGCCATAAAAAATTACAGCTCATAATCTGAAATACAAATATTTATTTCTGTGACTAGAACAAACCTTAAGATTTCAAATTAACACTGCATAGACTTTCCCTTACTCTTCTTTCAACTAATACACTCAGTTTAATCAGCAAATACAGAGCTATGTTCACATCTTCCTTTAAGTGCTTTGCAGTCAATTATAACACCAAACTATAATAAATAAAATGTAAATTGCTATCTATTTTTAGTTAATGCAAATTTTCTTTGCCTAGGGAATAATGATTGGAAGCTCTGCATTTGTTCTGTTTATCAAGTAGCTATTCAGCCTCCAGTGGGCCAAGTGCTTATGCAAGCATGCCGTTTAAGAGAGTCTGCAGCTGTACACACGGTTTCCAGGTAGGCTGCAGGTTTTATGAACAGCTGCCCATGGCTACACTAACTACTGCAGTCCCATCTGGAATGAAGGTCATAGATATTTCCAGGTTCAAGATTTGCAGTTTAAGAAAGCAATTGCAAAAAAAAAAAAAAAATTACAAAAAAAAAATCAGGCGATGCAGAATCAAAATGTCTTCATCTATTCTATTTGTTAAACATCGCGCAACCAGTCCATTCAGCATATATCAAGATATGACTCATCCAAGTGCACCTGCGTCCATGTGTTAACTGAAGTGCTGACAAATAAAAACCATATCAGCATTTGCACAACAAAGAGATGATTCCGGCAAGACAGCATCATTTTCTCTCTTGCTCTCTCAGTATTTGGAATAACCAAGCTTCTCTTGGCACCATGGGATTTTACTTCACGCAGGATTATAAACAGTCATTTACAATTTTGTTGTTTTAAAGAATAAAGCACATCTAATGCTACAGAAAATCCTGAAAGCATTAGATTATCAGAGGTATTAATGATTTTTTACCAAAACCTACCAACCTATCAAAGCATTTTATTCTCAAAGGATAAATTTCAGTGCAAAGAGGAATCAACAAAAGCGTTGCTTGAAAGCCTTTCTGATGTAAGCCTGAAGTTAGGAAAGGCTTAATGAAGCTTTAAAATCCACCAGGGCTTCACAATGAACATCTGACTTGGTGATTTATGCATATTAATAACCTCAGCCTACTCAGGCAATCTGAGTTGTACATGTCCTCGGAATCTTAATGTCTTCAGCTCCATTGGGATTATTACAAATGTAAATTTCTAAGATTCAGAGCTATTAATCTCTGTCTGTCCTCCTGTTCAGCAACATAATGACTAATTAAACATCAAAAGACCTGTACAGACAATCTTCTTTGACAGCTTCTGTCCTGGTTTCTCTCCCACGAGGGATTCAAATGACTGGGACAAGAGGTTAGATTGTACAAATAAGCCACATATCATCGTTACTAAATCCAGCAACTAGACATTTGCCATCAATAAGCATCGCAAGTTATTTCATTACTACCTTTTGTTGTCATGATCACAACATAAAATTGACAAAAAAAACTCTTCATTAAAAATACAACGACAATCACAAGGGTGCATTACGAAAAACTATACTCACAGATGAAGGCAAACCAGGAGGCACCTTTCTTACTTTTTGTGCTTGTGAAGGGTCTGTGCGGAAAGAAATAATATGCAATAATGAAAATACAAGAAACCCTGTTCAGTGAAAATTATGTAATTTCATTCAAATTTAGTATTTGCAGTAGTTTGATTTTATACAAATCAATGTTGCTGGCAATAAGTTGTATATTGCACCTTCAAAACATTTTCTTTAAAAAGAGGTATGGGGCATAACACGGATAAAGTCACAGAATGACCAAAATAGATTCCAATAGTTCTCAGGACAAACAATTGTGAAAGTTGCTAATGATGTCATGGTGTTAAGATGGATACAAAGCACTGCATGAAGAGCAACTGAAAGTTTTTGGGAAAGTTTGCAGCAGTTCAGAATTTGAGCTAACATAATTTTTGAGTCTGTGGCTTCGTCTGTAGGTAGATGAAAGCACATCCTCGCCTCCTTTCCCTAAATCCCCATAGTCAGAGCAGATATCACTGCCTCATGGATCTGTGTCCCGCTAGTTGTGGGGGAAAAAAAGGGAGAAACTCAACTAACCGGATGAAAAAGGAGAGAAAAAGACCACAGGGGTCTGAAAGATAAATTATACTGGGCAGTGTAGTGATACAGCAAGTGGAACCACTGCCTCACAGTGCCAGAGATTCAGGTTCAATCCTATCCTCGGGTGCTTTCTCTGTGGCGTCTGTGTATTCTCGCAGTGGCTATTTTCTCGGATTTCCTCCCACATCCTAAAGGCATGGGGGTTGACAATTAACTGCCGACTGTAAAGTGCCCCCAATGTGTAGGTATGTGATAGAACTTGGTGGAAGTTGATGAGATTGTAGGAATAAGTATGATAGTTGACAAAGATGAGGGATATATCTTTAAATTACAGCAAGAGGGAATGTCAACTCAGAACTCGATGAGGTTACCAGATACCAAAGCATAAGGCAAAAAAAATACCAGTGTCTGTGACAGCTGGTAGCAGTGTCCCAAGGGAAAAGAAAGAAATGCTGCAGGGTACATAAGGAGGAACTTAAATGGTAGAAGATGCACTCACATGGTCCCAGCTTTGATTCTGGGTCGCAGCCACAATGATGTTATCTGATAAAGTTCAGTCATAGTTCCACATGACTGAACTACAGTGGGCAGGAGTGAGGATAGGCACATGCAATATTTTTATAAAATTGGCCAACATTTAGGGAAACATCACATTGTATTTGCAGGCATTGTGAAGGCAATTAGATACTGGGGCTGGTTTGTCTTGGTTTGATTCAAGACAATTTCACCACTAAAAAAAATCGTAGTTTTAAAGGCGTGCCCTCACCCTTTCCAATTCCTAATTCTTTGACGAAGACAAACAAGACATTTGACAGAATTCAAGTAAATAGTTTGGGATGAAGTTTCAAGAGGACAAGGAACTCTGTTTCCATGACGACCTAAAGAAATTGATTACTTCTTTCGGGAATTTATTCCAAAGCATCTCAGAAGCTTTGTCTTGGCTGTCTGACATGACACATATTAGGAGAAAATATTCAACAAAATTCATCAGCTTCAATCAATTAATTTTCTATTGCAAGTTAATGGCATTTATGCATTTAGTTCAATAGCAAAATAAATATTAAAATTAGAATATAGGTGTTCAGAATCAATATCAACACTTTCTGATCCAATTATGAATTGCAACAACCCAGCTTTATCTGGGGGTAACGATTAGCCTTATTCCTCTTTCCCCATGGGCAACACCAGGTTTGATATATATTTAAGTCGCAAAATCAATTATGATTATTTAGCATTCACTTTCCGTAACTGCTTGCCAAATTGAACCCATCCTATCAACTGCCAAGCGATGAGACATGCTCTTCTACTGATTTGTCTTGTTTGATCATACTCTAAGATGGTGGCAGATTTTTCTGCTTAGATGCTCAGTCTGCAACCCAAGAATACCTCCAAGCTTTCAAGGTGAACGTGACAGATGAAGTAAGACAGTGGCGGACTGGGTCTAAAAATATTGGTTGCCAGGAGACAAAGGGGGCCCACTTCATCAGGGGCCAACTTGCCATCGGGCAAGCTGACACCCTGGCCAGTCCGCCACTGAAGTAAGATGTTACAGAGATATTTTGATTTGTTTTGTGGAGCCAACATCTCCATCTCCGCATCGCTCCTCACCCAAATACACTCAGAAAACTGTTCCCTTTGACACTCGGCTCTCCCTTCACTTTTCTTGTAATCTATACTGAGGGTTTGAACTGAGATGTGCTTTTCCTATATTGTGCTCAACAGTACCCATTCCATTCCTAGCTGAGCTCAGAAAATCTTCATGACAATTGTGGAATAATTGTAGGGGGGGGGGGCGAGATTGGAAATGTTGGGTCTTTTCACATTGTAATGCGACTGAGAAGAGGAAATATGTATCACAATGGCAAATAAATAGAAAAGGCTCAGGAGTTGCACCTTATCTGAGACATCCATGAACTGAGTCAGATATACATATGCATTTTTAGATGGTGGCGCCTCGCGGCAGCGGCCTCTGCAGTCCGTCTGTCTTTTTTTTCCATTTTTGTCCTGTTGAGTGTATAGTTTGGTTGTAGTTTATACATTGTTTTTAGCTGTGTATATGTGGGGGGGCCGGAGACTTTTAAATCTTTCCCTATATGGGGGACCCGACCTTTTCCCTGTCGGGTCTCCGTTGTCGTTGGGGCCTGGCACTGTGGAGTGGCCTCCAACCGGAACGACCTGGGGGCTCCAGTCGTGGAGCCTGCTGACTCACCATCGTGGAGCTGGCGGCTTCGGAGCATGGAGAGTTGTGGTGGCGCGCGGCTGCGACCCGACTTCGGAGGCTCCAGCTGCAGGCCCGGTGGACGGTGACATCGGGAGCTCGCGGGTCCCTGGTGGGAGACCGCTTTTCAGAGCTCCCACAACGGCAACTTCTCCCGGCTGAATTGCAGGGTTGAAAACGACCCGGAGCGGGGCCTTATACCGCCCAGCGCTGCTTTAACGGCCGCGGGACTTGCCATCGCCCACCGGGGGCTCCAACATCAAGACCCGGAGCAGGGCCTTACATTGCCCGGCGCAGCCTAAACAGCCGCGGGACTTGCCATCGCCCGCTGGGGGCTTTAACACCGGGAGAAGAATGGAAAACAGGGGTGAGACAATGACTTTGCTTTCCATCACAGTGAGCAGGAGATTCACTGTGATGGATGTTTGTGTAAATTGTGTTAATTGTGTGTCTTGGTTTTTTTTCTTCTTGTTGTATGACTGCAGAAACCAAATTTCGTTTGAACTTCATTTGAGGTTCAAATGACAATAAACGGTATTATATTGTATTTGCTGTATGTTTGATGACAGCCATCCATACAACTAGAAAGCCAACATCTGACCGTGACTACATAACTAGATTCCTGGACTGCAATCCAAATGTTATCCAGGGACCCTCACAGTGTGATACAAGTTAAGCATTTCTCCAATTAATATCCAAATTTAAAAAATCCCTGCCATTTGATCAAATTAGCAATGTTTTAAAGAAAGAAGCCAGAACACTTTCCAGATGACTGTAAACCAACTCGTGTATAAAAGCAAAATATATTTTTAATCAAATAAATAAGAAAGCTGAGAAGGTGCGAGTGGAGCATACAATTATTAAAACCGGAGACAGGGAAAACTGCCTTTTAATAACCTCAATAAGAGAAAATCCATGGAGATTGGATTCTATAAACAATGTTCCAATGAATAGAACAGATTAACTGTGTTATTCCATATATCCACTCTGTATCTGTTTCTAGTTTATACTACGGGTTCTTCAAACTTTCTAAGATACTAAATGGGCTCACAGACTGACTGTAAACACAAACCAAGAGCTGGTGTGTCATGAAGAGGTCTTCTGCGTGGATTTGTAGCAGTAAAAGGATAGTACACTGTTCCAGGTTTTCCTGAAGATGGTAAAGGCGCAGGGCTGCCTATTCCCACGTCTGATCGACGATTACTGGACTGCAAAACAATGCAACAATAGTCACTTAATTCCACTCTGCTGCAATGTTCAATATTGTCCATTCAACTCAAAACAACATTTGATCTTTAATCTGATTTACCTCAACACTTTCTCATAAACAAACTGAAAAATTAGAACAGTTTTGAATGCATAAATTTTGGCTTCAGCTTTAAGTGTCGAAACAACTTTACAAACGACCAGAAACAATTTATTGATAATACTACTTTTCAATTTTCACCTATATAATAAATTGGCATGAATGTCCAAATTTAGCAGGCAGCAAGCTTTTTCCAATCTAAAGATGTGTGATGCAACAGTTAACAAAGGTCAACAAATACGAGGAAGCCTGTTACATTACCAAGACCAGCTGTAGATTCTATTTAAACGAGAACACGAATCAGACCTCAAGTGACATTGCATTTATTAAGGATATACATTTAACGAGATTATACTGATTTGGAGATTATATATTGAATTATTACTATTTCATGGAAACAATACAATCCATCCAAGAGATACTGTTATATCTTTGCAAAAGTGTGCTTCACATTAACTTATTCACCGACACCATGATCCATAAAAAGAACATTTGTGTTTGAATAGAACATACTCACACCAAGGCACAACATTTCACTTTTTCAGATCTTTTCCTTACTGTTTTCAACCTACTGATTACAGTTTGGAAAATTCAATAGTTGAATCTTTGGCTTTGTAGGATCAATAAATATTGATTGCAACTCCTTTGGGAGGTTTAAGCATTCAGAAAGATAATCTGCTTGATGAAAAATGAGGTAGTATTTGAAACTGTCACATATCTGCCATCTGCTCTAAACCTGTGAAACCAGGGTCACTATTTAATATACATTTCACTCTAGAAATCAGTCCACTTCATTTCCTTCAACATACCAGAGTCAATATTCAATGATTTCTACAAAGTAATTTAAATACTTGTAATTGTGAGTTTTAATGCGTGATTCACAAAAACACGGAACATACATCCAATAATAAGCATCCCTAAAATAAATATTAAATATAACTAAAGTATACAAGCAGTTTTGGTCAAAATTAACTTGAAAGAAAATATCTATTTGCTCTATTTCAAAGATATCAGGCCAAAACCAGTGTCATATCAATGAGTTATTTCAATAAATGAAGTCTTAGAAATGTGATCAACAAAAACAGAAACTGATTATAATCCTCTCCAATGTTTTGTCCTACGCAAGATTCTATTAAACCCTTCTTATTAACTTGCAATGTTTCAAATCTAGTCTATTGTGCTCCGTTTTAATTGCTTTATGGAACTCGGCTCAAGGCTTAAAAGAATGCAAAGAAAAATTGACAAATGTCTGATTCTACATTATTGGCAACAAAAAAAACCTTTTAACTGAATGACAAAAACATCTGCAAAATCACAATGCTTCAAGGCAATCTCTTGAAATTTTAATTATCATCTTTGACGCTAAAAGGTCTTGCAGACATGGAGATAATGACAGTCATCCATCAACTGCATCCTGCCCGAGTAATCAGGCTAATCTAGCTCACTGGAGAAACAGACAGCAACCTAGGGTACCGAGTAATAAAACATTGTAGTACAATAAACAGATGCAAAGTAAATGTTGTCCGGGGTAAACATTGCTCTTGATTTACACCAGTGCATGGAAACAGTGAGCCCGATCAAGTCCAATGCATTGGTTGCCCATCCAGTCTCCAACACAAATAGCATTTCCAACTACTGAATCTGCACATCACACAAGCTACCTTCCACTCTACCCCTAAACTTACCAACTATTAACTTTCATCAAGGACATGTTGTTTTTCATAATTTTGCTGTATAGTTCTTTTAGTAAATTGTACATTAAAAAAATGATAATTCATAAACCCATTTTAACTTTTTAAACAGCTTTGAATATCCAAGGCTTTAGAATCTGCAGTAATGCCTTTGACAGCAGCAGGCAGTCATAAATCGTCAGTATTGCTCAGGTGGGACAGTGGAATTCACAACCAGCAGCCCACACTCTCTTGCACAGGACTGTGGAATGGAGTGCTCCAACTACAGCTCGTCACAAAATGGCTGCAGGATTAGCAGAACCAGGTCTACACAGTAGTCTGGACTTAAAATGACTCCTCCAGCCATTGAAAAGCAGCAAAAGAAAAATCGAGTATGGAATCTGGTTTCACATTTATTGTACTTAAACAATTCAACCATTATTCGCAGAGCTAGTTATACAGCATCAAGGCAGGCCCTTCAGCCCACAAAGTCCATGCCAACCTTTTTGCCCATCTACTCTTGCCTATTTGCCCACATTAAATGTATATTATTTGATGTCTTACCTATTCAAGCTCCTGTCAAAACATCACCTAAATGCTGAGGTTGTATGCAATTTCACCACCTTTCTATGTCTTGCCATTTCAAGTGCCTGTCTAAAATCGCTTAAATGCCATAGTTGTATCAAGTTTCACCACCTCCTCTGGCAGTGAGTTCCAGGTATAAATCACTCTGCAGGGAACAAAACATTCCTCTCGCTCAAACCCTCTATAAAATACCTTGCTCTCGCCTAAACTGATGCCATTCTTTTTGTTAGGCTGTGCCATCACTAAATAAAGTGGGTTTTTTTCTAAACTCAGTTAGGATGTGGGTGTTACAGGCTGGGCCAGTATTTATTTTCCATCCCCAATTGACCTTACGATCAATGCTGTCATCTTGAATCATATGGTGAAGATATTCCCATGTTTGTTGGGTCAAAAATATCAGTACAAGACATTACAGGCGATCATATCCTGGCATTTGTGCAGTAGCAATGTTAGATACCATTGATCAGCACATGCATGGACTGCTTCATTAGCTTGTGTTCTCAATGAATGTCGACACTATTCAATCTTCCGTACATCCGTATATCTGACTTTAATGGAAAGTAAGTAATTAATTCACTAGCCCGAGAAATCCCTCCAATTATGTTCCAAGATTAGAACAATCACTCTCCAACAAGGCATCAGCTTCATCTGGTGCAAAATACATTCCACTCAATGGTGAATTTCTCCCCAATTGTCAAGAGTATTTTAATGCATATGCCCCAAATCAGAATAATTAATGTTTTACTTACAACAGCACAACAGGTATGTAAACGTAGTACTCAGCAGGTACCATAATAAACTTGAAAATTACCATCAGCTGATTTGGTTTCTCATCTGATATGTCACGTTATCTTCATAAACATGTTCAATTGCAAAATTTGCAATTCTATCTTTTTAGAAATATTCAGGATATAGAGTATCAAAGTCTACCTTACATACATCAAGAAAATGTAAATGACAGTCAAACTTAATGTTACTGCTCCAATAGCCCCATCCTGATCTGAGAAATGTCTTTGCAACTGGTGGAAGTAATGTGTGAAGGAAATTTCAGATTCATCATATAAAAGCCATTTTACAACTTTCTGCATAAAGAAACAAAATACCCCAGTGTTTGCTAGCGCTAACTGCCCAACCACCCCCCTTCATTCAAATTCTCCCATAAATTCAAGAATTGTTCAAGTTGCAGAATTCTAAAAACCTCCAGGAGTCATGGGATAGGTGGGATGGGAGTAGCACCTAGTTAATTCAAAAGACAAGCTGTTCAAAAAAGATTTGACATGAAACCTTCCTGCAGTAATCAAACTGATGCCGTTGTCTAATAAAAACACATGCTGCCGATTCAGGCTGTTTAAGAGAATGGAGGCTGTTTAAGAGATTTGTTTGAAAACAGACAAGGTAGTCTTTTTTACTTGTAAAAGTGTTTTATTAAACAACGTAACATCCACTGAGATAATTGAAATTCGCCATTGGATGTAGGACATTCAAATTCTATAACATTGTAATCAAAGAGGGGAAGACATGAACAAATGTTTAGGTTTATCGAACCCCATTGAAATTGTTCTTTTATGGAAGAATCAGGAACGGAACCCTTACGTAACTCAGGGACTGCTTGTATCTAAAAACCATTGTAACCCCAAAACATTGCAAAACAACCTCAAAAAGAACTAAAAAGGAATTTGCCTTCCCACTTGTCCCCAAATCAACTGTCTTACATTTCCCACAAAACTACTCTGCAAAATAACTGCTACAAGATCTGAAAAGTGATGCATCAGAATAAATGTCTGGGTATCTTACTGACACTGGACTCCATGTCCAAATCCAATAACGGCAGGATTTCTGCATTTAACAAGCCATGAGCGGAGGCTCTTAAATGACTGCAGCAAAACAATTAAATACTGATGGTTATCTGCAAATTGTCAGCTGCTGACAAGTAGGTTACCATGTAAACAGAGCTGAGAGATCAGCCAAAAGATGAAGCATTTGCAAACACTTTTCCATTTGATTTCTCAGATAGCACTACATTAATTTTTTTTTAAATCCAAGAGGGACACAGGGAACTGCAGATGCTAGAATCTTGCTTACAGCACAAAGTGCTAGAATAACTTGGTGGTCTCAACCCGTAATGTCATATATTCATATCCTCCAGAGATGATGCCTGACCCGTTGAGTTACTCCACACTTTGTGTTCTAATTAAAACACATGGTGCATCAGGCTTTAGTTTTATGGCCAGAAGGGAAAAATAAACATTTGAAGATATGTTATGTGAATGGCTGGTGGCTCTAGCTGCAGTTAACAATATTTATTTTGCAGTAACTATATTCATACAGATTTCAATCATTTAAGTGAGTACATTTTCCCACATCTTTCAAACAATACTTTAATATGAATTCTGCAACATAATCTTGCTTTTCCCAATAACATATGGTACATATTTGAGAATGTAGCAAATAGATGCAGATGCATTCAATTAAAAAATGCTGCACATGACAGAAAATGCAGGAGTAACTCAGCGGGACAGGTAGCATCTCAGGAGAGAAAGAATGGGTGATATTTCGACCCAAAACATCACCCATTCCTTCTCTCCAGCGATGCTGCCTGTCCAGCTGAGTTACTCCTGCATTTTGTGTCTATCTTCAAGGAAAGGGTTGGAGCTTCATGGTCAAACTGTGCACCATTTGTTCATTTTGTTATCAGGCTTTCAAAGATGTTAGATTCTCTCTCATCTTATCCATGCATTCCTGCCCCACCAATGTTCACCAAGACTTCATAGATTCTTCCTTTTGTCATGTCCGTACCGGCATAAAGCATTCACACAGCTTGATACCTCCTATTCCATGCTCTAAAGTTATTTAGTGGAAGGGAAGTTGCACAAGCAGCTGACTGCTGCGGTAACTCAGTGGGTCAGGTAGCATTTGGGTTAGATTTCAATTTGAAGCATCCCTACAGAAAGTCAATTTCCCTCCACATATATTGCCTGACCTGCCGAGTTCCTCCAGCAATTTGCTATTTGATCAGGATTTCAGCATCTTTAAATTCTTATCTCCTAAATAACATACGTCCAGTTTGCAATTAAAAGTGTATCCTGAATGTGGAAGAGGAGGATGTACACACTTCTGTGATGTTCTGTGGCATCTTCCCTAATAATAATAATAATATCTTTTATTGTCATTGCACGTCAGTGCAACGAGATTTAGTGTGCAGCTCCACTGATGTACAAGAAAGGTAAATAAATACCACCTAATTATAAATTTTAGGGTTTTTCTTGATTTTGCTGGAAGTATATTTTTCATGCGTTCTCTTTATCTTCCTGTGTAGGAAGGAGCTACAGATGCTCGTTTACATCAAAGATGAAATAGTGGACCACAAGAACACTAATATTACTGTTATTTTAAAAAAAAGGCATACATTAAGTCAATTTTAATATTGGCAGTGAACAAGTAGTTGAAATAAATTCTAAGTGAAAGCACAAACAAGCAATTAAAGAGTAATTGGTCACAGTAAGTTATTCCTAGTGATAGATAAGTGGTCGAATCAAATTTAGTTTTAAGTTTAGTTTATTATTGTCATGTGCATCGACGTACAGTGAAATGCTTTTGTTTGTGTGCTATCCAGAGAAAAGACTATACATGAACACGATTAAGCTGCCCAGTGCACAAGTAAAGGATGAAGGGTACAACATTAAGTGCAAGATATAAAATTAAAGTCCGATAAAGTCTGCTTAAAGATAGTTTGAAGGTCTCCAATGAGAGAGTTGAGAGGTCAGGACTGGACTGGTCGATGAGAGGATCGTTCAGTTGCCTGATAGCAGCTGGGAAGAAACTGTTCCTGAATCTGAATATATGCATTCTCAAACTTCCAAACCCGCAATTGCAGCAAATTATGGACGCACCCCAGACCATCACACAAATCAACCTCCCTTCCGTTAGAAACATAGAAACATAGAAAGTAGGTGCGAGAGTAGACCACCAGGTCCGTCGAGCCCGCACCGCCATTCGCTCATGGCTGAACACTAAACAGACACACTTACCCACAAACAGTAGACACAAGACACAGAACACAAGACACTACCCTCCCCTTTATACCGCTATCACCCCTCTCCACCCCAAGAACCTCGCGATCTCCTGGGGGAGGCAAAAAACCGGATAAAAACCCAGGTCCAATTCGGGAAAAAAATCCGGGAAATTCCTCTCCGACCCCAATCCAGGCGATCGACACTTGTCCAGGAGATCACTCAGGTCTTACTATACTAACCATACCTAGGTCCATATCCCTGCCCTCTCCCCGTAGCCCCTTATCCCCTTGGCAGCTAAAAAACCATCTATTTTAGTCTTAAATATATTTAAAGTTTCTGCTTCCACTGCTCCCTGGGGCAGTGAATTCCATAAATTAACCACCCTCTGGGTGAAGAAGTTCTTCCTCATCTCAGTTTTAAAAGAGCCCCCCCTTATTCTGCAACTATGTCCCCTAGTTCTAGTTTCCCCGATCATTGGGAACATCCTCGGTGCATCCACCCGATCAAGGCCCCTCACGATCTTATATGTTTCAATGAGATCGCCTCTCATTCTTCTAAACTCCAAAGAGTAGAGTTCCAGCCTACTTAACCTTTCCTCATATGTCAATCCCCTCATTGCAGGAATTAATCTTGTAAACCTTCGCTGCACTGCCTCCAGGGCTAGTACATCCTTTCTTAAGTATGGACCCCAGAACTGTACACAGTATTCCAAATGTGGTCTCACTAATACTGTGTACAGCTGCAGCAAGACCTCCGTGTTTTTATACTCAATCCCCCTAGCAATAAAGGCCAAAACTCCATTGGCCTTCCTGATTGCTTGCTGCACCTGCATACTAACTTTTAGTGATTCATGTACTAATACCCCTAGATCCCTTTGCGTTGCATTACAACGCAGCTCCTCCTCATTTAGAAAATAACTTGCCCTATCATTTTTTTTCCCAAAGTGAATGACTTCACATTTATTAGTATTAAATTTCATCTGCCAAGTTGTTGCCCACTCACCTAGCTTATCTATATCCTTTTGCAGACTCTTCCTATCCTCCTCATCCCCTACTTTTCCTCCATTGACTCCATTTATACCTCACACTGCCACTGCCTCTTCTACATACCTCTTTATACCTCAAACCTGCCTCCAGTTTCTTCCCAGCTGTTATCCGGCAACTGAATCATCCTACCACAACTAGAGAACAGCTGTGAACTACTATCTACCACATTGGAGACCCTCAAGACGATCCTTGATTGGGGTTTGCTGGCTTTACCTTGCACTAAGCGTTATTCCTTTATCATGCATCTCCAATGGCTCAATTGTAAACATTTATTGTCTTGCTGCTCACTGGATAGCACACAACAAAAGCTTTTCACAGTACCTCAGTACATGTGACAATCAACTAAACTTCTGCACCACGCTGATGGGAGAGGGGTGAAAAGGGAATGACGTAGTTTATGTCATTCCTGCGTTTTTCAGCTAAGACATCGAACAGAAGAGCATGGAGAACATACAGGTGTTTTAAGATACTAGTTAGGCTACAGCTAGAATCCCATGTATAGTTTTGACCAACTCACCCCCAGAATGGATGTGAACACAAGAGGATTCAGAGGATACACAAATATAATAATTTCACTCAAATGCGGCTGCAGGATTCTTTTAAAGCACAAAACTGATAATCATATTTCAAAGATGATCTTGAAGAGATGTAACCCTCAAGATCATGAATTCTTTATTATGCTTACACCTCCAATATCTCAGTCACTAATCTAAACTGCAACATTAGCATCATTAATTTCCATTCACACCCTCCTCCCCAGCATTTTCACTTCCTTACAGCATCATATTCTTCTAAACAAATCTTTATGCTGCCACACACAAAATCTTATTTATTCATTCCCTTATTTGCCCCACTTCTCAGAATTAAATTATGGGGTTTTTTTTGTCCAAAACCTCAAAACATTTGGTTTCTTTTTAAATGTTATTTATCTCTAAATTTTCTTCATTTTCTTTCTGAATTTCACTTTTAATTTCATTTCTTTACTTTTGATGTTCTTCCAAAACTTTTGAGTGTGTTAAGTTCTTCATTTCTGACATGCTTTCCTTTTTTGACTTATCCTACCCTCCAAGCACATCATCTTCCAGGGAGCTTGTTATTTGTAGAGTACCATGGATTTTTTGGTGGGATGATATTAACCCTGAACTCCTTGGATTTCTTTTTTTAAACACATTCCATTACACCAAGACCAATTTACCTTCTAGTAGCTGTTTCCAGTCCACTTTGTGACAGCTTTGCCCTAATTCATTGTTCTCCTGGCAATAAAAGATATACATAGCAACATGGAGTCCACACATCAATGCAAGTGACATTCTTCTCCTTGCCAATATGAAGGAATTCTAAGTGCAAGGATACCACTGCAACAACAATCCAAACACGGGTAGATATACATTTCATCCTTTTATATTTATACAGTTACAGGATTTGATAGGGCAAATAATTAACACAGAAATAGCCAGATTTTCACTACAGTTCACCACAGTGCATATCAGAATAGGATAGCAACCATGAAGATATAGCCCTGAACGTATTATAACTCAGGAATGTTATCGGAAATCTTGACATGCTAAGTAACTACTGAATCATTTTTCAGAAATGCTGAGATGCACACTCTCAAAAATGATAGACAATATAGATAATATTGTTGACAGTCAAGTTGAACATGGATAAATCACCAAATTTCTATATGATGGTTCTCATTCTTTGTCCTAGTTTAGGCAGGATGGAAATGATACAAAATTCAAGATATCAAAATAAAATCTCACATGCAGTTGCAATCTGAATTAAGCCAAAATATTAACTGTGCATTCTTCAGAATTTGTTTCAGATGCTTGACAAACATTTTGTCAGCACCATGAAAAGCATAAACTTACTTGACATACTGGTATCACTGGATCTCTATTGTATGGTGGAAGAGAACTCCTCTCTGAAACTTTTCCTTGAAAGAAAGAAAATCCAATTTAAGACAGGAAACTAGTAGTATACAAGATCATCCTGCATTACAGATTAAAGAGAATACATATCTTTTGGGCGTTCAAAAATAACAGAACACAGATTAATGATGCTAAATAACGTGACACTATAAAAAGTTGGCATTCAGAGAAATCTCAGTCATTTCATACAACTCATACAAGTAACTAAGAAAATTAACATGTGGGTACTCTAAGGCAACAAGAAAAATAAATGGAATTGTGACCTTTCTTGCAAGGATCAGAGTATGAGAGCAAGGAACTCCTCAAGGCAGAGTCCACACCAGAATTATGCACACAGTATTAACCGTCTTATTTTAGCAAAGATACATCGATCTTCAGGTTAATTAATTTAACGGTCACTGGATTTATTCCTAGGATTACAGATTTGACTTCAAGGAAGATTGAACAGAAAGGGTCTATACTGTTGGAGTTTAGAAGCTTAAGAGGTGATCTCAATGAACACAAGAATCTGAACAAACTTGATAACACGTGTTTACTACGGGTGGAGCAATCTCCAACTAAGGGAGTAAGATTAAGAAAAGGGGTAACCTTTTTAAGAGAAAATTTATCTTCTCACAGAGGGCTGTGAATCATCGGAATTTTCTATCCCCGAGGGCTGTGGATGCTCCACTTTTAAGCTGATTCAAGATACATGGACAATCGAGGAATAGGGTTTCAAAGGATCAGGCCAGAAGATTGAATTGCGGCCAAAGAACAGAGCAGCTATTGTTTTATTGAATGACTAAGACCGCTCACGGAACCGTTGTCCTCAAATTAAATAAGCTATTTATATAATAATTTGACATTATAACATTGCGAAATCAAATTTTTAATCAGTATTACTACAGACAAAAAACACCAATGAATAACCAGATGGGTAATTTGAACTTTTTTTTAGGAAATGGGGAGAAATAGGTTTTAGAAGAAACACATTTGACAAAAGGAACAATCTACTTTTATTTAATACTTTGACATTTTTAAACCTACATCATAAAGTTCAAGAACCATTGGAACTTGAAAGTGTAATACAGGCTGCTTCTACAAATGTGAAACGTACAATCAGTTTGTAAAAACTATAAATTCAAAGCTGCAAATAAAATCCTCAAAGTTAAATCAGTTTTTACAGGCCATAGAACCACTGGCACACTTAAAACACTGAATAAACATGTTTACATTTGTGCACCTTTAGGTTTTTTTAATCTATAAAAACTAATCCCATAGGATTCAATCAAACTTTATTTTTTTATAGGGATTTCCGCATGTTCTGCATTGTAATATACCATTCTCTCAGTACATTTTCCATATATGGGACAGTTTGCAATATTTTGAACATCTATTTGTGTAAACATTCATCCCAGTGATTTAAAAAAAAAAGGCCACAAGGACTCAAACCTGATGGGAGAGATTTAATGTATTAGCAGCAGGAAAGCCACAAATAAAGATAACAACATATGCAAGATTGGAAAAGGAACAGGAAGCTGGAAATGACCAATTGCTTGGAAAGTCAGATGCCAAGTAAGGGTTGAAATATTTCTCTTTTCTCAAGAAATAATTATATTTTAAAGAATGAATCACAGAAATGTGTCCTTGCCAGCAAACAAAACTGAGCTCAGATTCCGGGTAGTTTATCATGCACCAGGGTGCAACAAAATTCCTTGTTGACAAGAAGCTTAGAGTAAACCGTATACATATAATAACAAATAAATGAGTGCAAAACAGCAGAATTATGTAAGATTATTGTGCAAAAATAGACGTGCAAAATAATATAAAAATACAATAACTGAGTAATCAAATGATTTAGAATTAACAGTAAAAGCACATGGCAGAAACTCCAGGAATGGGATGTGAAAGGGGTATTTATTTATTTGTTTAAGAAGGAACTGCAGATGCTGGAAAATCGAAGGTACACAAAAATGCTGGAGAAACTCAGCGGGTGCAGCAGCATCTATGGAGCGAAGGAAATAGGCAACGTTTCAGTCTGAAGAAGGGTTTTGGCCCGAAATGTTGCCTATTTCTTTCGCTCCATAGATGCTGCTGCACCCGCTGAGTTTCTCCAGCATTTTTGTGTACCGGGGTATTTATTTAGTTTAGTTCAGAGATACAGCAAAGAAACAGATCCTTCGGCCCACCGAGTAGCGATACCTGCACACTAACACTATCCTACACACACTAGGGACAATTTACACACACACCAAGCCAATTAACCTACAAACCTGTCTTTGGAGTATGGGAGGAAACCGAAGATCTCAGAGAAAACCCACACAGGTCACGGGAAGAAAGTACAAACTCCGTACAGACGGCACCCGTGGTCGGGATCGAACCCGGTTCTCTGGCGCTGCAAGGCAGCAACTCTACCGCTGCGCCACCGTGGCTGCCCAAATTGGTTCAAGAGTTTGATAGAAGTGGAGAAGAAATTGATCATAAGTCTTTTAAGCTCCTGTATCTTTTCCAGAAACAGGTAAAAAGAAAAGGGAATGGCTAGGGCAACAGACATCCTTGATACTTCCAGGTTTCCTGATGCAACACACCATGAAGATGGACTGGATGGAAGGAAACAACGTGCTTGCAATGGACTGTCATGCGTACACCTCTCTTTGCAGAATCAAGCAGTCAAGAACAAAGTAGTTGCCATACTAGGCGGTGATGCATCCCGCCTAAAATATTTCCCAAAGCATATCTATTGAAGTGCAAGATAATTCTCATGGACATGCCGAAGCATCAGATACCTAAGAAAATAAAATGCTTATTTGCATTCTTGGTCACCGCATAAACATGTCGGGACCAGGATAGGTTGCTGGTGATAGGGATGCCTTGTAACATGAAGCTGTCGACCATCTCTACAGCAGCTCAGTTGATGAGGACAGGGGTGTGTGTTTACTGCCGTGCTTCCTTAGTTCAACAACCAAGTCTTTCATCTTGTTGATATCATGGTTAGGTTATTGCCCTAATACCAGGGCACACGGTTACCAAACTCTTTCCTATTCTGAGTCTCATTGTTATTGCAGATCCAGCCCACAACAGTCATCGGTGAACTTAAAAGATTGAGTTGGTGTTGTACGTTGCCATAAAGTTATGGGAGAAGAACAAGGGATCGAGCACACATCCCAGTGGGGTACAAGTATGCAGGATCAATGTGGAGGAAATGGCATGACTAATTCAAACCGACTGAGACCTAGGGTCAAGAAGTCTAGAACCGATAGCAGATGGAGAGTCCAAGGCCAAGATTCAGAGGTTTAGGGATTAGCTTACTTGGTATAATAGTAACAAAGAATGAGTTGTAGTCAATGAATAGTATTCTGACATAGGTTCACCTACGATCTTGCTACCAAGGTTATCCACAGTTGAATGCAGTTCAAGAGAGATTGCATCCTCCGCAGAACTATTATTCCTCTACTCGAATTGCAGGAGGTTCAAAACATGAAAATCAAAACAAAATGTTGAAAGGAAGGAATGGAAGAAAACAGAGGGAATGATATAAATGCAAGAGAATAGCATACTTCTTTGCTTTTCTATTTCCGAGATGCAAACCAAAAACATCATGAGTATTTACAAGATCTTTCACCGCTCCTTTCTCACTATAAAGATACAAGAAATACTTTTCGTACAATTTCCTATTTTACATAATTTCCTGTATATCTGCACACCATTCCTCCAAAATTCTCCACCAAAACAACCCAGCTGAAAAGGACCGACAAAACAAATAACAAAATGAGCCGTTTATGATAGCATTTGTCGCAAATTAGCTATTTTAACTTAAACCATGAACAATGTGATACATACCTATTAAGAACATCAATATTCAAGGCAGTCATTATGTAAGACGGCCAGGTATAAATAGAACTTAAATTCAGAATTCAAACGGAAATATTTAAGCATTTAGAATTCATATTAACGTCACTTAAACCAATGAAGCTAACTTCATAATTATTATACTGATACCGCAATTTTCAAAACTGCTTCTCGATCATAATAGAAATTTATATTTCCTTAGCCGATTCAATGAAAAGAAACACCGAGAGCGAGAGCGAGAGCGAGAGAGAGAGAGAGAGAGAGAGAGAGAGAGAAAGAAAGAGAGAGAGAAAGAGAGAGGGAGAGAGAACAAATCAGGAGAGCAAGCCAAGCTGTTAAATAAATTCCTTTGAATGAGACCTGCAAAGAGGTCACCTTCATTTCCCTTAATTAAATTATGCTATTTAAGAGTTCATAAGTGCTTATCAAATAGGTATAATTTTGGAATTCACTGAAGGCATGAACCAGGGTCACTTTAACAGTTCAAGTTTGCATCGAAGAAAAAGAAACGCAAATTCAAAATCATCACAGCACAGTGTAAGTGTTTCTAAAGACTTCTCACAACCACCTGGACCTTTGAATATGATCATTTGCTGTTTGCATACCTCTTTGTTGGTTATGTTGAACAGTCCTTGTTCCAAACACACACTGGGACCTGATGAAGGTTCTCGACCCAAAACGTCACCTATTCCTTATCTCCAGAAATGTTGAGTTGCTGACCTGCTGAGTTACTCCAGCATTTTGAGTTTATCCCCTCAACTCTTTCTCCACTACATTGACGACTATATTGGAGCTGCCTCCTACACCTGTCCAGAAGTTATTGATTTCATTTATCACTAACTTCCACCCTGCCCTCAAATTCACTTGCACTATCTGACACCTCTTCCCCAGTCACAGGGCACAGACTATTGGCTGATATCTACTACAAACCCACCGACCCACACCTCCTCCCACCCGTACCTTGCAGAGGCGCCATCCCCTACCCTTAAATTCTCCGTGTCTGCTGCATCAGATCCTAAGATGAGGCTTTGCATTCCAGGACATCAGAGACATCCTCTTTCTTTAGTAATGTGGATTCCCCCATACTGTCATAGATGGACCCCTTACCTGCATCTCCTCTGTGTTGCGGAGCTCTGCTCACGCTTCCCACTCTCCCCGGACGGAATAAGGTTTTTGTCTCTAAACTTAGTCCTACCATCTGCCTACGTTACCATCTGTATCCTCCTATTCCGAAGCCATTCTTTAACCTGGCCCTCCTCTCTTCTTCCTCCCCCCCCCCCCCCCCCCCCCCCCCACCACAATCAGTCTGAAAAAGGGTCCCAACCCAAAAGGTCACCTGTTCTCCAGAGATGCTGCCTGACCTGTTGAGTTACTCCAGCACTTTGTGTCTTTAGCTGAAATGTCACCTAATTCTCAGCAAAATCTTGGGTGATTGTTGGGTTTTATTTTTGGGTGATGGATTTCTACAGGGACAAAGCTATGGAGAAATCTGGATACCAAAAAAGCAGAATTTTAAAATAATTGGACAGAAAGCCAATACAGGAAAAATGGCAAAGGACACATTTATCCACATTTCCAATCTACAACTGCAGCAATCAAAAATTACTTTAAGAAAGACAAATGCTGCTTTGATCGTGCAACTGAAAATCTTATTTTGTGAAGTACTTGTGTAAGCCCTCTGGTGGTAAGTAAAATATTCCATAAGGAACGATTCTGTGTTCAAGTGGTGCTTTCAGAAAATTCTTCATCTGTTAAAATGTAAAAATCCCAGTGGCAGTATACAGGTTGCAACTGATGTGGTCCTAAAAACACCAATTGAGGTTCCAAATCCCACCACTGTTAGGTAAAATCATTAGGCTCCGTCTGATTAATAATTTAGCTAATTGGGCAAAGTGAGCACTATCGCAATATTAACAAATCACACAATAGATGTGAACTGTTGCAAATGGAACATTCTAGCATAATTGGCCTGTGAAGTATTCAATGCCCAGTAAGCAGATAAAACTACAATTCCACAAACGCGGTATGCCAACCTAGCGAAAAAGCAACATTCCATTCTTGATTGATTTAAGATAAATATAAATAATGCTTTTGTTGCAAAATGGAAGTAGTAATGACACAAACGTTGAACCAACAGTTTAAGGAAGCAAAGTCAAAAATGCGGAGGAAAACCACAAGAACCAAAATAATGGCTTAATTCAGATCAGGATTCGCCAGAAATTTGCAAATAGATCCAAAACTTTCTTTAAAATAACACAATACAGTAAAAATGAGAAAACTGTCCTGAATTCAGTACTCATTTGAACCACATACATCACAAGCTGGGTTTTGTTTGACTTAATTGCTATCACCCAGAAGATTAGCATGCCATAATTGGTCTCGGGTGTTCCGGAGGATGAGAAACCAGAGGTAAGCAAGGTGGCTTGCTCTCAATTGGCAAGTCCAATGACTGCCTCCCACTGCAGTCAACTATTCACCTTTTCTAACTACTGGGTCATACAAATGGCCAAGATTACTTAATGACCAGATCTTTGCATCAAACATAGAGCACAGAAACAGGGTGATTAGCCAAACAGCCCTTGTGTTTATGAGTCTGAAGAAGGGTCTCGACCCTAAACGTCACCCATTCCTTCTCTCCTGTCCTGCTGAGTTACTCCAGCTTTTTGTATCTATCTTGTGTTTATGATCCATTGGCTAGTTTTGGTTTCTGTTGCCAAACAGTGCGATCTTCTATTTACTGCTTACTAGTTACTGAGCTTTCCCTGAAACAAGTCATTCCATGTTCTCGCAATTATGAATAAGATTTCTGCTGAACTGTTATTTGGATTTCTTATCTTCTTAGGAAAATGAGATTAAAATGTATTCTGGGGAAACTATGCAGAGGTCTGAAAAAGGGTCTCGACCCGAAACAGCACCTACTCCTTTTCTCCAGAGATGCTGTCTGACCTGCTGAGTTACTCCAGCTTTTTATGTCTATCTTCAAATATCTAATCACTACCCTAGTGGCAAATTGGACAAAGGTTTCTGGATGAAAGAGTCACACAATTTATCCATTCTACAATTTAACTTTAATTCTCAAAAATATTCCAACCCTACTTCTATCTATAGCGGAGATGTTAACTGCCTTTTGCCAAAAACCACAGCTGCTGGACAAATCAATTCCATGCCAAATTACTAATTCAGCCATGAACAATGGGGAAGCAGAGCAGGGGAAAATAACAACTACAACATACAGCATTAACAATACACTAAAGGATCCCTGCAGAGATCAATGACAAAACAAGTTTTCAACCACAATCACTATTTCAACCTAACCTTTAGATGATCACCTATAAACTCCACCCATCCAAATGATTCTGATGCCAATGACAATCAATGCTCACAGAACATGCAATTATCTTGATTTTAATTATGAATTGCTAATATTACCTTTGCATTAGCATTTTTAACTAAACTCTGTAATAAATAGGATGAGCCAATGTGCAAAATTAGTATGTACTTGATTGTTTTGTGAACCACATATTGCTCATTTTTTCCCTCAAATTTCAAAAACTCATGTGTTGCCAACAGCTTGATTGCACAGCCCAGTGCATAGGCAATCACAATCGATGTTTGTACTACACCTCAGGCACATACAGTGCCCTCCATAATGTTTGGGACAAAGACCCATCATTTATTTATTTGCCTCTGTACTCCACAATTTGAGATTTGTAATAGAAAAAAACATGTGGTTAAAGTGCACATTGTCAGATTTTATTAAAGGCCATTTTTTTACATTTTGGTTTTATCATGTAGAAATTACAGCTGTGTTTATATGTAGACCCCCCCCATTTCAGGGTACTGCAATGTTTGGGACACATGGCTTCACAGGCGTTTGTAATTGCTCAGGTGTGTTTAATTGCCTCTTTAATGCAGGTATAAGAAAGTTCTCAGCACCTAGTCTTTCCTCCAGTCTTTCCATCACTGTTGGAAACTTTTATTGCTGTTTATCAAAATGAGGACCAAAGTTGTGCCAATGAAAGTCAAAGAAGCCATTATGAGACTGAGAAACAAGAATAAAACTGTTGGAGAGATCAGCAAACCTTAGGCTTACCAAAATCAATTGTTTGGAACATCATTAATAAGAAAGATAGCACTGGTGAGCTTACTAATCACAAAGGGACTGGCAGGCCAAGGAAGACCTCCACAGAAGATGACAGAAGAATTCTCTCTATAATTTAAAAAAGTCCCCAAGCACATGTCCGACAGATCAGAAACTCTCTTCAGAAATCAGGTGTTGATTGGTCCATGACCACTGTCTGCAGAAGACTTCATGAACTGAAATACAGAGGCTACACTACAAGATGCAAACCACTGGTTAGCTGCAAAAATAGGATGGCCAGGTTACAGTTTGCCAAGAAGTACTTAAAAAAAAAAAGCAACCACAGTTCTAGAAAAAGGTCTTGTGGACAGATGAGACGAAGATTAACATATCAGAGTGATTGCAAGAGCAAAGTATGGAGGAGAGAAGGAACTGCCCAAGATCCAAAGCATACCACCTCATCTGTGAAACAAGGTGGTGGGGGTGTTGTTATGGCCTGGGCATGTTTGGCTGCTGAAGGTACTGGCTTACTTATCTTCGTTGATGATACGACTGCTGATGGTAGTAGCATAATGAATTCTGAAGTGTATAGACACATCCTACCTGGTCAAGTTCAACCAAATGCCTCAAAACTCATTGGCCGGCTGTTCATTCTACAGCAAGACAATGATCCCAAGCATACTTTTAAAGCAACAAAGGAGTTTTTCAAAGCTAAAAAATGGTCAATTCTTGAGTGGCCAAGTCAATCCCCAATCTGAACCCAATTGGGCATGACTTTGAAATGCTGAAGAGAAGACTGAAGGGGACTAGCCCCCGAAAAAAAGCACAAGCTAAAGATAGCTGCAATACAGGCCTGGCAGAGCATCACCAGAGAAGACACCCAACGACAGGTAATGTCCATGAATTGCAAACTTCAAGCAGTCATTGCATGCAAAGGATACTGAAATACCAAACATACTAATCCTCCGACATTTTCACCAAACAGATAAACCTCCGACATTTTCGCCATAACAGATAATCCTCTGACATTTTCGCCACCTCCAACGGGGTCCCACCACTGGCCACATCTTCTCATCTCCTCCCCTTTCGGCTTTCTGCAGAGACCGCTCCCCCCGTAACTCCCCAGTCAATTTGTCCCTTCACACCCAAACCACCCACTCAGCTGGTACTTTCCCTTGCAACCGCAGGAAATGCTACACTTGTCGCTTTACCTCCCCCCTTGACTCCATCCAAGGACCCAAGCAGTCTTTCCAGGTGAGGCAGAGGTTCACCTGCACCTCCTCCAACCTCATTTATTGCATCCGCTGCTCTAGGTGTCAGCTGCTCTACATCGGTGAGACCAAGCCCAACACCTCCGCTCAGTTCACAATAACCAATCTGATCTCCCGGTGGCCCAGCACTTCAATTCCCCATCCCATTCCGAATCCGACCTTTCTGTCCTGGGCCTCCTCCATGGCCGGAGTGAGTCGCACCGCAAATTGGAAGAGCAGAACCTCATATTTCACTCAGGCAGTTTACACCCCAGCCATATGAACATGGCCTTCTCCAATTTCAGGTAGTCCTTGACTTCTTTCCCTCCCTACTGACTCCGCCTCTTCCTTTCTTCTTTCCCCCCCACCTCCTCCACATCAGTCTAAAGAAGGGTCTCGACCCGAAACGTCACCTATTCCTTCGCTCCATAGATGCTGCCTCGCCCGCTGAATTTCTCCAGCATTTTGTCTACCTTAGATTTTTCCAGCATCTGCAATTCTATCTAAAATTACTATTGACAAAAATAAAGCACGTTTACCCGGCAGTGTATTGCTTATTTGAAAAAGGTAAGTAATCAAAAGCACAAGTTCAACAAACACAAAGTGATAAGCAAGTGGCTCCTCAGGCTTCACGAACAAATCTGCGTCATCTGAAAATAATTTAAGTATAACCATTCACCCCTACAAGCCAATTTTAGAATTCAATTACACATCAGCGGATCTGTATCAAAACTATTTACACAAATTGCACTATATGCCTACACATTCTTAGTCGTCAACATTTCAATTGGCACAGCATATTTGGCAAGCTGTGTTTCAATTCCAATTATACTGATGTTTCCGAAACTCATTTTCACCCTGGTCCTTTTCTCCCTTCATTCCGCCTACAATCACCACTGGTAACCACATTATCTTCCTCCAAAACTTTGCTGCATAACACCGCTGAGTGAAAAAGCACATACCTTTATTTTAATTTTTCCTCTAGTAATTTGTAGCCATAGAATCATCTGGAATTTCTGCTCTTGCCCCCACATTATCACTGAGAGCTCCCAAATATTGGGGATACTTGTCTTATGCCTGCTGTCCCTGACATCTTTCCACAGTAAAGGCCACAAGTACAGTGACTACACTCAGTTCCAACTCACTTCTTGCAACCATTCTAAACTCTCAGATTTGAAATCTGTTAGATGAGCATAAATTTCCCCAGATAAATATTAGGAAGACCTACAGTGGCTTGCAAATGTTTCCATACCCCTTGATCTTTTCCACATTTTGTCACGCTACAACCACAAACGTAAATGTATTTTATTGGGATTTTATGTGATAGACCAACACAAAGTGGTGCATAATTGTGAAGTGGAAGGAAAATGATACATGGTTTTCAATTTTTTTTACAAATAAAAAACTGAAAAGTGTGGCGTGCAAAAATATTCAGCCCCCCTGAGTCAATACTTTGTAGAACCACCTTTCGCTGCAATTACAGCTGCAAGTCTTTTGGGGTATGTCTCTACCAGCTTTGCACATTTAGAGACTGAAATTTTTGCCCATTCTTCTTTGCAAAATAGCTCAAGCTCAGTCAGATTGGATGGAGAGCATCTGTGAACAGCAATTTTCAAGTCTTGCCAGAGATTCTAAATTGGATTTAGGTCTGGACTTTGACTGGGCCATTCTAACACATGAATATGCTTTGATCTAAACCATTCCATTGTAGCTCTGGCTGTATGTTTAGGGTCGTTGTCCTGCTGGAAGGTGAACCTCCGCCCCAGTCTCAAATCTTTTACAGACTCCAACAGGTTTGCTTCCAAGATTGCCCTGTATTTGGCTCCATCCATCTTCCCATCAACTATGACCAGCTTCCCTGTCCCTGCTGAAGAAAAGCATCCCCACAGCATGATGCTGCCACCACCATGTTTCACAGTGAGGATGGTGTGTTCAGGGTGATGTGCAGTGTTAGTTTTCCGCCACACATAGCGTTTTGCATTTAGGCCAAAAACTTCAATTTTGGTCATCTGACCAGAGCACCTTCCTCCACATGTTTGCTGTGTCCCCCACATGGCTTGTGGCAAACTGCAAACGGGACTTCTTATGGCTTTTTTTTCCAACAATGGCTTTCTTCTTGCCACTCTTCCATAAAGGCCCGATTTGGGGAGTGCACGACTAATAGTTGTCCTGTGGACAGATTCTCCCACCTGAGCTGTGGAGGAACTGCAGATTTAGGTGGACGGCCATGTCTTGGTAGGTTTGCAGTTGTGCCATACTCTTTCCATTTTCGGATGATGGATTGAACAGTGCTCCGTGAGATGTTCAAAGCTTGGGATATTTTTTTATAACCTAACCCTGCTTTAAACTTCTCCACAACTTTATCCCTGACCTGTCTGGTGTGTTCCTTGGGCTTCATGATGCTGTTTGTTCACTAATGTTCTCTAACAAACCTCTGAGGCCTTCACAGAACAGCTGTATTTATACTGAGATTAGATTACACACAAGTGGACTCTATTTACTAATTAGGTGACTTCTGAAGGCAATTGGTTGCACTGGATTTTATTTAGGGGTATCAGAGTAAAGGGGGCTGAATACTTTTGCACGCCACACTTTTCAGTTTTTTATTTGTAAAAAAATTTGAAAACCATGTATCATTTTCCTTCCACTTCACAATTATGCGCCACTTTGTGTTGGTCTATCACATAAAATCCCAATAAAATACATTTACGTTTGTGGTTGTAACGTGACAAAATGTGGAAAAGTTCAAGGGGTATGAATACTTTTGCAAGCCACTGTATATACATGTATTTTCCTGCCACTAATCTCAGCAATATGTCTACAACTGTAGGAATCTGACCCCAACCTTTCATGACTCATTTGCAGAAACCGGTTCATACCATCACCATGGCTCCCAATCCCCCTCCATAAAGTCCAATTCAAATCTCCAATCAAAACATTGGATTTGAACCCCAGATTTATTTGTTTCAATGTTTGCTCTGGAATACCTCCTAACTGCTAAACAAATGTAATCTTATCTAACATTATGTCATACACCAACTCATAACGTGCATTTCCCCCCGTCCGCCCGATTTCCATGTTGCTACTAATCACCTCAACCAATATAATTATTTCCACCCTTCCCTCCCCAACCAGGCTTCATCTACCCATCAACTCCTGCGCAACCTAACCCATTTAACACCTGCCGGCTCTCGTCTCACCCCCTCCCCCTCACCTCTTTATGCTGGCCATCTCCTCTTTAAACTGTAAGTCTTGATGCAGGGTGTCAATATTTCTCTCTCCCCAGATGTTGCCCGACCCAGAGCATTGTCAGCATTCGTTTTCTTTCAAATCTGCATCGTCACCTCCTTACATATCCCCAGCTCAGCTGCCAGTAACCATGCTTTCTACTGTTAGACCCCACGATTTGAAATTCTCTGAATCTCTCCAGTCATCCACCATCCTGTTCTCTGGTTAGCATATGTGATGCATGGTGTAATGGGGATCAGTCCTGGACCCACAACATTTTACAAAGATATATAAATAATTTGAAGGCAAATGTATGTAAGATTAATGTAAGAAAGGAATGTGAACAGGGCCGTGCGGCAAGATGGCGCAGCGTTAGAGTCGCTGCCTTACAGAGCTAGAGAACCGGATTTGATCCTGGCTATGGCGCTGCCTGTACGGAGCTTGTATTTTTCCCGTGACCGTGTGGGTTTTCCTCGAGAGATCCGGTTTCCTCCCACACTCCAGACGTACAGGTTTGAGGGTTAATTGGATTGGTAAAATTATAAATTGTCCCCAGTGTGCGTAGAATAGCGTTAATGTGCAGATATCGCTGGCTGGTGCGGACTCGGTGGACCAAAGGGCCTATTTCCACTTTGTATCTCTAAACTAAACTAAAGTAGTCTTGCCTATAAAGGATGAAGCTTGGTTGTTCATCGTGAGAAAGCTGGTTATACATAAGGTCAAATGCCTCTGGAGATGATCATTGTGAGAATAACACTGCAGAATTTACATTAAAGTTATTTGAACAAAAAATATGCAATATCAGTTTGTACTTCACAAACAGATTTTATTGATCCAATTTAAACCACAAGAAATCATACAACTGTTTATAATAAGGTTCATAATGTCAAGACAATTAATTTTTAAATAGCATTCAAAGTTTTCACATTATGCTGTAAACAAACTTAACTCCCTATGGTGGGAGAAAAAGGGAATTCTGCTCTACAAATCTACATGCATTATCCCATATCCAAACATAATGAATTATCAAGCTAGAGGCAAAATTGTATCCACTCATAACAATCCATTATCTGTGTCAAGTTAATGTTCCATGTTGAGCCATATGGCATGGATACACATTCAAAGAAAATTCCCCAAACTTGTTCTAATCAGCACTTGCAACCATCCCAAAAACTGACAGTTTTGTGTTTTATACATTTTCTTAATATCCGTGGCAAAAAAACAGGAAACAGGACAGGAAAAGTGGGAGTAATGCAAGAGGGAGCTGGGTAAAAATGCAGATGGTGAACTCTGAATACACAGTTCCAGGGAACCCAGACTCAGCTGTAAATGGGTCAATGCAAAACAATGCCAAATTTATTTGCAGTCAAGGAATAACAGAGCAACTAGTGAAATTTGCTAATGTAAAACAACAGACAACAATGTTGGCCGAAAAGGATAGCAATGCAACGAACTTCATTTTCCAGTGAGTGGGTTCATGTATTTAAAAGTTGCATGCAATACATTACGCATATTAAATATTCCCCAAGAGGATTATACAATTATCTGATGGGAGTCTGGAGTTTCACAACCAAATCTTAAGCAGCACAAGTGAATTTCTAGGAGTTCATACCAAACTATGTTCTGCATGTATACAATTTTAATTGACAACATTAAATCAATTTACATGTAAATCCATTGCACAATCCAGGTTAGCCAACATCAGACTAGAAGATTCTTGATTAATATTTTTAATTAGAAAATTGCAATTAATATCAATATCTCCAATTCAAAAAAACATTATATCCATTATGAGCAGGTCAAAGATAGAATTAAGAACTCCCAGAAGCCTATTGTACCTGACAGTAGACCTCACATCAAGCGTATCTGGAGCCTACAACTAGAGCTGAACTGCATTTCAGCTCCCGCAGTGACAACAATAAAATGCTGAGAAAACACACTATCGAATCCTGAACTCAGCATCAATTTCTGTTAATTACAGCCTTGTCAGCAACGTGATTATTCAAACTGCTCATGCAAATGTTAATGAGTCCTTATTTGCATATTTATTTTTTCCCTTTGTTGAAATGTCATTGATTATTACATTCTACCATGATGAATGCTACTGCTGATGTGCTCTGATATGTAATTAGTCATTAGGTGGAATGAATAGATCAATTATGAGAAAGGTCCAGGATTAAGCAATATAAAACAAGAAATACAGATAGAAAGCTGAATTTAAAAAAATAATAAAATCCTTAAGGGAGGTGGAAAACTTTTCCGATCAAGAGAATGCTGCGTGTATCTTCTCTCCATAAGTGCTCATTGCAAAGTAATAAAATAAGATTCAATTTGCACCATGGTAACACGAGCATCTAAAATGCAACTTTAGCAATTCCTCAGATCACAAGATTTTAGACATTTTAGATTTTTTTTAATCATTCCGATAGCAAAATTACTTTTCCCATATTTGCAATGAAAAATGCAAGCTTCATTTCAGGGAAAGAATAATGTTTGCCTTTAGAGCAGCTCACTGTTACTATCCTCCAGCCAACACAAGCTATTCACTGACAATGAAAAAAAAAATTACTGCAGACCAGATGGGAACATTCCACATGACCAAACCAATCAATCACCTCCAAGGGGCGCAGGTGCAACACAGCCGTGCAGCAACACACCATTTCACAGTCTATCGGGCACAAACACATGGTCACCAATCAATGGCACCCCGAGGAACTCAGAAAGGGGGAGGGTCTCACGAGTCTTACTGGTCCATGCCTGATGACTTCATAATCACACATCATTTCATTCACTGGAGGATACAAAACATCAAACTAATAACCTTCCACTGGAAATGGTCATGTTGTGCATATTAATAAATGCACTGATGATAGTGAGGTACTTGTCTCATCCTTGTATTCACAGTGCACAAGACAAGGAACACACATTTAAAACAGTTGCATATTATCTCAGGAAGGCTATTGCACAAATCCGTGTCTAAAGCAAGCTGACAATGGAATAACACACATTAACAAAACATTCAAAAATCAACTATATTAATGTACTCAAAGCCACATTATATTTGTGAAACTACTGATTAGAATAAACGGTGGAAAATGAAAGATTAATGATCGGAATTGAGCTACTGATGAAAATTATTAAAATACTTGTTAACGTGGATGTGCAAAGATCAGACAGGCTCCAGAACATGCTGCTTACATTATGGTTCTGATATAAGTGACTACGTTTTGCCAGCAGCTGCACATGAAAGTACTAGCATTTCTCAGCTTATGTCCCCAGAAGTTTTAGGCTTTAAGCACAGCCAATATTTTCCAGCTGAGCCCCCAGAAGAAACAGGATTGTGCTTTTATTCTACAGCATTTCCACTGGAGAATCTACTGGTGAGGAATCTAAAATAAAGGAAATTCACACTTTTTTAAAAAAGCACAGAATGTTAAATAAAGTCTTTTCAGTTGATATTATTTTCTCAAAAGTGTTCGTATTCTTTTTTAAAGTTTCAGAATATCTTAGCCAAATTGACCGTATCCAATGACACCTTTTGTAGAAATCAATGGAGGTTCATGACACAGGAGGGCAGTCAGCCCATTTTGTGGACAACAATCACAAGGACTCTTCCCCAGCTAATCTATCACTTTACAGGACTAGTATAGAGAACTGCAGGTCACTGTTCGTCATTTTAAAGTTATTTTTTGTTGTTGAATTTTGTTTCCATATTCCTCCATCTGCCTTCTATCAATTACTTTAATCAGACCCGATGAAAGGTCTCAACCTGAAATGTCAACTGTCCATTTCCCTTCAAATACTGCATGACCTGCTGCATTCTCAGAGTTCTTCCAGCTGCTCTATTTTGAAGAAGGGTCTCGACCTGAAACGTCACCCATTCCTTCTCTCCAGAGATGCTGCCTGTCCCACTGAGTTATTGCAGCATTTTGTGTCTATCTTCAGTGTAAACCAGCATCTGCAGTTCCTTCCGACACAAAAGAGATTGCAGATGCTGGAGTCTGAAGAAGGGTCCCAACCTGAACCATTGTTTCCACCCATTCCTTCTCTCCACAGACGCTGCCTGGCCCTTTGGTTTCCTCTAGTAGTTCTTCAGTTAACAATGATTTGTATACAGTTCTGACATGTTCTAGACCACAATGGTCTTATACAAGACAGAACATTGATATTATCTACGAAGGGAAAAATAAAATAAGCTCTATGCCTCTTCAGTCATCAGGCCCGTACAATCACACGAGTAGCACAGTTGCTAGTCATGCTAATTTTAAGTTTGACATAAAGCATAAAATAAGGTAAAAGAGATGTTGAGATCCGACATCAGTACTTCCAGCTGTTTTATTTTGCTCCAGATTCCAGTATCTTCAGTCCCTCATTTCTCCATTCTGTTTCACCTCATCTTATCCTAGCGCTCGACATTAAATCCCACCACACAAGGGCAATCCTTTTTCCATCATCACACTGCCATTTTCTATGATATTTGCTGGTTTTCTAGTGTGGGGTCCTACACCAAGAAGCAGTGGACTGATGAATGAGGCCACCCAAGCAATAGGCCATCCTTGCACCTCCAGCCACTTCAAGACCATGACGAAATAACAGAACAGACAACCCCATGAACCTGCTGCAACATTAAACACGGTCATGACTTGTGGTCTTGGTCTCTCGTCCATATTCTAGCCAGACTCTTAATTCCCTCAAAGCCCTCCAAAGTAATTTAAGGATGTCTCCGCCTTGAAAATAATTAATGATTCAGCATCCAGATATTGCTGGGTGGAAATTTGCAAGATTCACAACCCTGAAAAGAGTTCTTACTTCAATCTTAAATGACTGATCACCTATCCTGGACCTTAGCTCTAACTAGACTTTGATATCAGCCAACCCAGTATCCTTTCCAAAGATACACTTCATGTCCGGAAGCAATCTTCTCTGGACTGCGTCCAAAAGAAATACATCCTTCCTTATATGTGTTCATAGCTGGTGTGGTCACATCAAAGTCTTGCAGGGAAATACTGACCAATACTTAGCAATATCCAGATATTACTGGCCTGCATTGTATCCCATGCCCTTTCATATTTAGGAATCTAATCGCTTCACAAATAGTTTCAACATTTGTGGCATTATGTCTTGTACGTAGAAAAGTACAGATAGACATGGAGAACAGTATGACAATCTGATCAATTCAAAGCATTAACTTACGATATGATGAAGTAATAATAATGTAAAGGCACAAATTTAAAATTATGGAAATTTTAAAAGGCAGGTTAGTGTGGTTCATTTGGAGATATGACATTTGGAGGAGTGATACTTGGGCAGTTAAATCCACCAGGCAAAAAAGATGGAAAAATCAATGCAACTGGTAAGAATTTTTTTTTAAAACTTCAGAACAATTAAATCATTTTGCATTTCACACATGGCAAAGTCAACATAAAGCAAGAGGTGGAGATGTAAATGGAAGGTGCAACTACTATAGTCATTCATAAAGTGCACAAATCAGAGTGCTAGGTGACTTTGTTCAAGGTAACTTTGCACAAAATGATGTTCTGGGATAAGCAGGGAAATTGCAAAAACGAGCTATGCCCAGAGCTGAATCTGTTGGTACACAAAAATGCTGGAGAAACTCAGCGGGTGCAGCAGCATCTATGGAGCGAAGGAAATAGGCGACGTATAGGGCCGAAACCCTTCTTCAGACTGGATCTGTTGTCCTGGGGCAGCATGCATGGTCAAAAATGACATATGTTTAACATTAAATTCAAGCATTTAAAAGTATACTGTTAATTGCTAACATTAACTGCAATTGACTGATTTTCTCCAAATATACAGGCATACAAATATCATGAAGTATTGCCAGAGGATATATGCTGAGGCTAACGAACCACATTTTCAATTACAAGGTTTAGCGAAAGGGATTTTAGGGGTGGAAGTACATCTCCAGCACTTACAACTATTTTCTTATTGTCTGTTTATATTGAACTTGCAATGATTTAACAACTATGAAAGCCTGTTCAATCAACACACTAGTATATAAATGAGATCAACATTCAACTAAAAAGGGAAATTGCATTCCTAGCCTCCACGGGACAGATGCATGGTCTAAGGCACACTAATAGGTCAATTTCTAAAGATTTTCTGATCAAGGTATGGTTTTGCAAATTACATTAGCCTTCATCGCGACTCTTCCACCATTTCAGGACATAAAAGTTCCCTCTTTAGCTGTCTTTTGTGCAAGGCAGACTTTGATACAGAAAACAATCTATGATATCCCAAAAGAACTTCACAACCAAAGTTAATCCAAGATGCAGCCTATGTTCCAATGCAAATAAACATAGCACCAACAGTAACGGGTAACAGTTATACATTTAATTGAACTGTTCTATAATGTGAGCATCCAATCTGATTTGATCTTCCCAACTACTAAATTAACACTTCTTGAAAATAGCAGAACTTTTAATATTTTATCACTTCATATTTGACCTTACAATGCACAACAACTCTGCTGCTGTTGCTGCAGGCAATATTTCACGGTGACTATTTCAGATTTTGATAACTGAGCATTTCTTCAACATTTATCTGATTATCCAGATGTAAATATTAATTTGATTGCAATTGCTACAGCCAGTGACATAATATTCCCCCTTTATGCTCAAATTGAAATAGTAATTAGCTAATGTGTAACATTAAAATGCTATATTCCTCTAAAAAGAATGTACAAATTTTGGTGGGCAAAAGCAGATCATGACATATCCTCAAAAATGAACTGGATCCCATCAGGAAACTACTCAAATGTACTGGATTCAAACACGAAAAGGAAAACAACCAACAGAACCACCATATAAAAACAGAATTAGAGGTATTTAAAATCTTGACAAGGAAGGTTTACAATGAATTTTCATTGACATTAACTGGCACATCTTCCCGGATATTAAGTACATGCCTTCTCTAATGAAGTTCAAATGCAGTGATTGCCCAAACATTTCGGAAGCAACCTTAAAATATACTATGGCATCTCAATTTTCTTCAATACAACAAACTAAATATTTCACTATATTTTCAGCTTCTAACGTAGATTTTGGCCAAAAATGAATTAGAGAGCAATACTGATCATTTAAAACGCAACTTAATTGTCAAAAACACTGATACTTCGTTTAAAATTCTTAAAACTCTTAAAATTGCATCAGCAATAACATTGACTCAAAAGACATTATTATGCAAATAAAACTGTTGGGAAACACATGAAATGCACCTTTGGAAAGACCAGATATATACTTTCATAATTATGTTTTAATATTTTCCAAAGCCCATCAGAAAGAATAATGAAGACATGAGAAACTAACGAGTCTTAATTTTCTAATAGCTAAATGTATTAGAATACACTAATTTTACATAATTTCTCTCAAGCCGGGTATACAAAAGAGTTTATTACTTAAAAACTAAATCAATTGAATGTTGAATATAGAAAAAAAAACAAGGAATTCATAGACCAAACATCTCTAGTGAAAGAAACCAAGTTAATAGTTGATGTTTAAAACACAACATTTAAAAGGCATTTGGACATGTACTTAAGACAGGAAAGTGGAGGGATACAGGCCTATTGAAGACAAATGGGATTATTGTAGATAGGCATCACGGTCAGCAGAGACGAGTACCGTTCATCGTCATTAAGTCCCACAATTACATGGGGAGGGGCTTGAGGGAGAAGGGCACAGCAATTAACGAGTGGGGAAAGAGCAGACAAGAGTGCGAGAGAAGAATAGATTAATGTGCACAAGAATAATGAAGACAGAAAGCTTACAAGAGCAGGCAAAGCCCGGAAAGCATTTATGACCTATACTACCTGACTAGTCCTAAACCTAACGGAACAGTGACAAATCAGTGCTCCTGTCACAGCTGCTAACTGGGAAGAAAGCAACCTCTCCAGGGAATTCAAAACCAACCAGACACCTGCTGCAGTGATTGTGTGCAGGACATGAAGTTGATGCAGAACTTTGATAAGCCTCAAGGCCCAATTAGAATACTAGCCAGAAAATGCAGAGTATTTTTCTTCTTATACAGGCAATAAAAAGCAATGACAGAGATTTCACTGCTAATACACAAAAACAATGGACAATAAAAGGCCCACACTGTCAATAAATGACTAGGTAATTCAATTTCCAGGAAAATCATTATGCTGCATCAAAAGAAAATGAAAAACAGATGAATGTAATTTCTCACTGAGCAAAATTCATTGGTGCTATACTTCAGACCATTGCAGCTTTTGTAATATTGCAATATTATACATGATTAATACTGCTGAATCACCACAGAGGAAAGACAATATTGCTTTAATCCTTTAAATGTATTTCTATACAAAACTTAGATCGATAAAATACTGGACTCTGATAAATGAAATAAAACTGTCCTACACTACAGAATAATTCTCCATGATTAAAAATAAAACACCAAAAGACTAAGAGCGGTCACGGTGGCGCAGCGGTAGAGCTGCAGCCTTACATTGAATGCAGCGCCGGAGACCCGGGTTCAATCCCGACTTCGGGTGCTTGTCTGTACAGAATTTGTACCTTCTCCCTGTGACCTGCGTGAGTTTTCTCCGAGATCTCGGTTTCCTCCCACACTCCAAAGACATACAGGTTTGTAGGTTAATTAGCTTGGTAAATGTAAAAATTGTCCCTCGTGGGTGTAGGATAGTGTTAATGTGCGGGGATCGCTGGTCAGGGCGGACCTGGCCGGCCGAAGGGCTTGTTTCCACGCTGTATCTCTAAACTAAATTAAACTAAAGCAGAGCTTTGAGAATATAGATGCTTCAAAAACTATTTTTCTAGTGTAGCTATTTTCATTTCACAAGTTCATTAATCATGATATTACCGTTATTACTGAATTAGGTAAGGAATCGAGTAACATAGATACCCAGACAAGTGTTAACAATATGCGTTTGAAAATTACACCAACCTAATGAACTGAAATAATACAGGTTTGTTTCGACCCGAAACGTTGCCTATTTCCTTCACTCGATAGATGCTGCCACACCTACTGAGTTTCTCTAGCATTTTTGTCTATCTTCGATTTTTCAGCATCTGCAGTTCCTTCTTAAACAAACTGAAATAGTATTTAATTTAGGAACTGGTCTAATGTCGGTAACAACAGAGTGAAGTTCATTATTTTTACATAACAGGCACAAGTAGACCAGTTCCTCCACTTGTTCAGACATCAAGTTCCAGCTAATAATCTGTTCACAATATCATCCACAATCCTGGTCAAATCCCATTTGGCTCAATTCCCTTAAACTCCAAATATTGTTGAATATTCACAATAAGCATCTAAAAACTCGTAGTAAAAATTTGACAAATTCACACTTAAGGCATACTTATTACTCCAATCCAGAGCAGCCAACCACTTAGACCTGGAAACTTCAGTTAAAGGAAACTGAATAGAAGCAATTACATTTCTAAAGGGTCAACATCATCTTACATGGGGTCTTTAAATTAAGATCCAGACTATCCGCTCACTATTGAAAGGTCAAAGGAATTCTCACTAGTGCTCTGGTCATCATTTATTCCCTCATCCTAGATCACAACCCTTGATCACGAGAGCTGCATGTGAAATCTTGCATGTAAATTATCTGCCAAATTTCCTATAACAGCAGCTACACTTCAAAAGTACTTCCTTGTCTCCATAAAAATATTGCAACAGTTTGCAGACTGTTACAATCCCATTTACAGGTAAGTGCACATCTGCTTTAGTTGCTATAAGGAACAGCATCAATAGAATGTTGTGATAACCAACAGCTGAATTGTGCAGTGTTTCAATTGCATATACAAGCATTGCTATGAACAAGTAAGCTTACTGCACTCAGTTAGGTAAATGTTGATACAGAAACATAACATTCTAGAACATTAAAGCTTCACAACGATCAAGCCTGAGAAAGACCTTCACAAAGGGTTGCCCTGCTGGTTCATAAGATGCCATGGTGAGAGAACTAATTTTTATCAATGAACTCAGAATCAAAGTACTTATACGATCAAATTACCATTTTATTCTTTAAAAATGGTTCATAGTCGATAATGATTTTTATGTATGAGATTAGATGCCTAGGATTCAACATACAAAATATATATTGTCATTCTTGAAAGGTAAAGTAATCGACGTCAGTTGCATTGAATTAGCAGGAGACTTCAACCTGCGTTAATGCTGCATCACAGGGCTGTCCTCGTGGGATTTAAAGAAGCATAAATACTCTCTCAGCATTCACATGATTTAACAGAGACTAATTCAGCAAGACTTAAAAATCAACAGCTATGAGCAATAGATACCTTGGGACGCACATTAGTGATTTATGCAAAGCTAAATGTATGGTAGATTTCTGCACAGGTATTTCAAAAAAAAATGCAAACTATATTTTGGTTGAAACCTAGGCTGATGCGTGATCTTTTGTGGGCTGGAAAGCGCAGTCTCCTTATTAAAAAATGTAAACTTTTTTAATCGATCAGTGAAAAAAAATTAACTGCAAAAGAATATTTATATTTTCAGTTTTGCTATGCATGAATGGCCAAATACTAAAAACAAAAAGAGAGACCACAAACACATTTGGTTGCAATATTTCCTGAATGCTACAGCTTTCACTATTATCTTTTCAGCTTACAAGAGAAGCAAACTACATATTTGTGCAGTGACATTGTAGAAAACATTTGGTTCCAATCTGGGAGGAAAACACATCGTTACCAGTAAATGCTGATTAGGATCCAAAAGGTGAACATTAAATATTTGAGTTTTGATGATCTATACCTTGGCCTATTGATTTGCTTTCCGTATTTCAAAAGTTGTTAACTATTGGTTTCAATATTATGCTTCTTTAAACTAAAAAAAATACTGCAACACTTAGCTGCATGGATGACAGAAAGGATATACAAATACAATAAAACAGAAGAAAGTTCACACTGATGCATTTATCAAAAAAAGGATGTTAATCATTCATAAATATTCTAGAATTCAAATTTAATAAAATCTGAGGTGCAAATTTCAATTACTGATAATTGATAACACTTTAAGTTTGCTAACTTTTTGAACACATGAATTTACAAGACACATGCGACTGTTTTTGCACCAACCAAATCATCATCATTATACCGAGTGATGAGTACACTGCCGCCAGCAGGGGGCACAACTTTCAACTATGTTCTGGGTTCACTCCACCCTTTTCACCGATGCGTCAAAGCAGAACAACTCCATTGCATTTGCTTGCCCCGACACATCTGCACATAAAGTAAACACTTAAGGATGCACAGAGTGAGTCAACGCAATAGACATTACTAGCTGGAGCCCAGACAAGGGAACTGCTCTTTGGTAAATTAGCCTTAAAGTAAATTGTTTAAACATAATTATCTAATTAGAAAGATCTTCCATATAAATCTCCTACTTGCAATCTGTAAGAACATATATCAGTTCAGTGACTAATTGAGTTTGTCCACACACCACTTCACACAACTTATGCACTCTTTCCATGTATGATATATTTTCAGTGTCCTCATCCTCTTTACCAAAACACCACCTGTACAGCAAGGGACAATTGGAAAGCCCAAAACCAAGCTGACACAACTATACCGCCCAAGCTATCCAGGTGCACGAATAGCTTGGCAAGCACTCAATCTCCCTTTGTTGCAAAATACCTTCCGAGCACTGGCAACTGCTTCAATAATTTAAACTATTCCAACCCATTCTCCTGCTGTAGCAGTGACATCATACAATTTTTTTCTAGGTGTACTATTAAAAATGGATCTTCTCACCTTCTCTCCTTCCCTGCAGCCACAATCCACTCAAAATATATTACCTATACCAAACATTATCAGTCGACCAGTCTTATGGTTCAATCTATAAAAGTCCAGGAGAACCCACGTCTCAAACACAATGGCAGAAAATATCAGACTGACTGAGGTAATTGGAATTCCTTTAACTGGGAAGCAAACCCGAAAATCACAACTACAAAAATAGGCAATTGTTCTGATTATCAAGACTGGCGGGGCCATAAAGTTTATCTCAAGATCTTGCAAGTAAGTGCACAGGAGCACAGGTCAGTGAAATGGATGAAGGGAAATGGAATTTGGTGATGGGGCTGGGGAAAGTGAAAAGTAAGTACATAGATGCGAGTGAGGTGGGGAGCCGAGTACACGAGGAGTGTGGGGGGGAATGACACCTGAAATTGGGGGTGAATGTGTCCATGTCATAGTTAGTTGGAACTAACTTTGGGGAGTTATGTGTCAAGGACTCACTGCAGCATTCCAAGACCTGATCTTGTATCCACACTATGACTGTGGTTACCACAGTTCAGTTCTGGTCAACAGTAACTTCATGGTATTGATAATGCAAGTATCAAGGATAGTAATGCCCTGAACATTAGTCAAGAATCAAGTGTTGAATTATCATATGTACCGAAACAGTACAATAAAATTCTTACCTGTAGCACCTTAACAGGTTAGTAAACGCAGCACTCAATATATAATATCGCAAACAAATTCATAAATAAAAATACCCAATATTTGTGTAAAATAAAACAAATGCCCAAAGTCCCTGTAGCAACAAAGATAGTTTGTATTATGCAATTTAGGTAGTGTTTGTAGTGTTCAATAGCCTGATAGTTGTCGGGTAGCTGTCCTGAACCAGGATGTCAGAGCCTTCTTTCTGATGGCAGGAGTGAAATGAGAATGTGGCCAGTGTGGTGTGGGTCTTTGCTGGCTGCCCTTATGAGGCAACGCCTCTTATAGATCCCTTCGAAGGTGGGGACATCAGTACTCATGATGGATCAGGCAGTGTCCACCATTTTTTGTAACCTCCTTCATTCCTGGATGTGATAGCATTTTCTCCTGCTGGATATCAATGCCTGGTACTTGTATAGTATAACTGTTATCTGCCATTTATCAGCCCATGCCAGAATATTGTCCAGGTCTTGTAGTGCACCATTTCATTACCCGAATTGCCTTATTTGCATACTTTACATACTTCTGACTTTCCAACTGAAGGAAGATCATGAATGAAGGAGCTGAAGATCTTTTAACCTCTGAAACAACCCCAAGAAACTCCTGCAGATATATCCTGTGGCTGAGATGATTGACCTCCTTGTGGTTATCTTTCTTGTTGCTGTGTAATTCCAACAAACAGAGGGTTTTCCCCAATTCCCTTTGACTCCAGTTTAGCCAAGTCCATCAATGCCATAATCAACCCTGCTTGAATGTCAAAGGCACCTACTCTCTCTTCACCTCTAATGTTCAACTCTTTTGTCCATTTTTGGTCTTAGGGGCTTCTGTGAACAGGTTGTTGTTAAGTTTGCTTGACAGCACTGTTAATTATCCCTTCCATTACTTTATTGATGATCGAAAGTATCCGAATCGTCAAAAGACAAAATCCCTTCATTTGGGACAGTGACACCCCAACCAAGGGAAACATTGCATTTATCACATCAACCTTTTAAAAAAAAAAATGTTTTAATATAAAGGTGATACTATTAGCCCACAAATAATCAACGAGAATAAGAACATATGTAGATAAAATCGCAGAAAGGTATAAAAGCAATAAGGTTTCACCAGTGGGAATTTTCACTTTCCCAATATTGACTGGGATTGCTTTATTCCAAGGGAATTGAATAGGGTAGAATTCATAAAATGCATGCCTATGTCCAAATAATACTATTTGAATTGAAGTGGAAACAGGTGGCAAGCTTGGAAGGCAGGTTAGATAAGAGCTGTGGGGTGGTTTAAGCAACATCTGCATCCTATTCTTTGAAGTAATTATCAAGGAAGCAAGGCTGCTGAGCTGAGGACACACACACACTCATGTGGAACTATAGTCTAAACACTACAAAAACACATTTGAGGCCATGAATTGCAGCTCATTATTCTTAATTACAATTTCAGATATGAAATGTGGGTGCCATTGCAATACTGGTTAAAAGACAATTACAGCTGTGCAAACAACCGATATACTGGTAAGAAAAAAAAATACTTGCCATATCGGACATGTAATTAAAAAAACACTTAAACAACATTGCAATCAATACAAGTTAACATGTAAAGATTCCAGCAGATACCCACTGCAAAAGCAATCTGGAATTGAAAAATTCACTCAGATTACTACTTAAATAGCAATGTGAGATCACCATAAAATCATGCATATTCCTTTTCTCAACCAGGGTTTAACATTAGTTATTTTAGGAATTTTGTAGATTTGAAGATTGTAATCAACAAAACTTGGACAAAGTAAATTTGATTTGACCCTCAAGTTAAAATGTACGGAAATTTTATGGAAATCACAGAATAGTAAAATCTAAGTTGTATGTTCGCAATGATCAGAAAATACAATATGCTCTCCATATAAGCTGCTTTAAAGACCAAAATATATTTAACAGCATCTTTCATCAAGAAACCAGGAAAAGAATCTTACGATGAAAAACAGTGATTCTTGGTCCCAATGACACAATTTCAGCCAGATTGTACGTCTCTTGCTACCGGAAATATCAGTTCAGATAAGGAATGATAAATGAACATTCTTGCTCTCAGAAGTTTAGAAATTATGAGTCTACTTGATAAGAATGACTACTTACCCATTAGGCTTGAATTCATGAATGGAGTTGGTGACAATCCTTCATGAGATCCTAATCGACTATCATTCAACTGTTCACTGTAATGAGGACTTTCTGCAAAGGCCTAGAGAAAAAGTGTTTATATAGTTACACTAATGGAAAAAAGCATTAAAACATTAAAACAGCAATTTTTATTATATGCTTAGAGTTACAAGCATGAGGTGCAATAGTAATTTTTAAAATAAATAAATAAATAAATGGTATCAGGACCTGGCAATGGGCGGTAAAACAACAAAAACAGACTTGGTTGGTAGTCTTTCTGCGGAGTTTAATGTTATAATAGAGCGATTGTCCTTACTTTCTTTTTCTTTCTTTTCTAGGGTCTACTTTCTTACTTTACTTCCTTCTCTAACTTCTTTTCTAAGGGGCTTTCTTTTCCCAACACTCTCTTGCACTTCACGACTCTTGCGCACCTTCTTTACTTTCCTTACTTCTATCTTTTTCTTAAAGCTTAAAAAAAAAAAATGAAGCGGTACAAAAAATGTATTAAGATATATGTGTTGTGTGTTATTGTAATTTACCATACTTCTAATAAAAATAATTAAAAAAAAAAAAAAAAAAATGCTTAGAGTTATGATCAGTGAGGTCATATATGCAATCTTGTGTACTATTTCTATAAACAACCATGAGAAAACAACCGAGAGCATGTTAAAATATCCTTTGGTTAGTTAAAATAAAATGTTCTTAGAATATTTGGGTGCATACAATTAAACCATACTAACTCATGTCCTTTAATCACCTATTGCAAAATTTTTGCTAAGATTTCACAAAGGAAATACAAATTGTGAATATACTTGACTGCTAACTCAGATTTCAATACATCTGGGATCATTCTGAATGCAAGTGAGAGCAAATACAAGTTTCAAAAGACATTTGGACAGATTTACAGATAGGAGGGTTTTAGAAGGCAAATTGCACTAGCCTAGAAAACCATCTTGATCAGCATGGTCAAGGTGGACAAAACGGCCCGTTTTTGTGATGTACGGCTCTGTGACTCCAAGTGCCAAAGCTATCTTGCCAAGTACAGATCAAATGGATTTCCTGTTCATTCCTCAATCTTCCCAAAGCAAACATTTCAGATCAACAATTTCTTAAAATAAATCACTACAATGCACAGGGCATTTCAGCTTTCCAAAGTCGGAAACACCTGAGAAAAAAGGCAATTGGGATTTGGCCGTGTGTTAACTCAGAGCTGTGAAGACAATGGGTCACTTTTAGGTTCACACTAGGCTATGCGGCAGAAAACATGGATTTCAAACTATCCAGCTAAGCTGGCAATAATTGCTGATGCTGAACATTGGCCTTACTACCAGAGAGTTGAGATGGAAACATCTGCTCAAACAGCTGGATAGTGATGAGAACTGGAATAAACATAAGGAGCTCACCATGCTGTTACTTGTTCAAAAATGAGAAATTAGGCAAAAATAGGAATCCTACACGAGTTTGGATTATTTTTCCAATTAGTCTGCCTTCTCATTTTTCTACAGTAACAGCTCATAGATAGAGGAAAATACAAATTTATTGTTTGCACATCCCATTATAATTATTAGAATGGGGCGCACTCGATAAGCTCCGTTTCTATAGCTCCTATGACAGATACTGTGAGCACAAATATTGAAAATGCAAATAATTCTCAACAGAAGTATAAAAACAATTGTATTGATTTTTTTTCAAATTTTAAGAAACAGTTTAAGAAACTTGAATACCTGAAAACAATTTTACCAAGCCCTACAATGCTCCTTTGTAATCAGTTAGGTCATGGATACCTAACTGATTACAGAGGGGTGTAAAATGAGGGTAGAAGCAATAGATAGCAAGGTGAAATGTGGCAGGCAGACAAATCCAGGGCAAAAATCAAAAAGGGCCACTTTTCAACATAATTGTATAAGGGGTAAGAGTGTTGTAAAAACAAGCCTGAAGGCTTTGTGTCTCAATGCAAGGAGCATTCATAATAAGGTGGATGAGTTGAATGTGCAGATAGCTATTAATGACTATGATATAGTTGGGATCACGGAGACATGGCTCCAGGGTGACCAAGGCTGGGAGCTGAACATCCAGGGATATTCAATATTCAGGAGGGATAGACAGAAAGGAAAAGGAGGTGGGGTAGCGTTGCTGGTTAGAGAGATTAACGCAATAGAAAGAAAGGACATTGGCTTGGAGGATGTGGAATCGATATGGGTAGAGCTGCGAAACACTAAGGGGCAGAAAACGCTAGTGGGAGTGGTGTACAGGCCACCTAACAGTAGTAGTGGAGTTGGGGATGGCATCAAACAGGAAATTAGAAATGCGTGCAACAAAGGTAAAACAGTTATAATGGGTGACTTCAATCTACATATAGTTTGGGTGAATCAAATTGGCAGGGGTGCTGAGGAAGAGGATTTCTTGGAATGTATGCGGGATAGTTTTCTAAACCAACATGTAGAGGAACCAACGAGAGAGCAGGCTATTCTAGACTGGGTATGGTGTAATGAGGAAAGGTTAGTTAGCAGTCTTGTTGTGCGTGGCCCCTTGGGCAAGAGTGACCATAATATGGTTGAGTTCTTCATTAGGATGGAGAGTGGCATAATTAATTCAGAAACAAGGGTTCTGAACTTAAAGAAAGGTAACTTTGAGGGTATGAGATGTGAATTGGCCAAGGTAGACTGGCAATTGATTCTTAAAGGGTTGACGGCGGATATGCAATGGAAGGCATTTAAAGACTGCATGGATGAACTACAACAATTGTTCATCCCAGTTTGGCAAAAGAATAAATCAGGGAAGGTAGTGCATCCGTGGATAACAAGGGAAATCAGGGATAGTATCAAAACAAAAGATGAAGCATACAAATTAGCCAGAAAAGGCAGCCTACCAGAGGACTGGGAGAAATTCAGAGTCCAGCAGAGGAGGACAAAGGGGTTAATTAGGAAAGGGAAAATAGACTTTGAAAGAAAACTGTCAGGGAACATAAAAACTGACTGCAAAGGTTTTTATAGATATGTGAAGAGAAAAAGATTAGTTAAAACAAATGTAGGTCCCTTGCAGTCAGAAACAGGTGAATTGATCATGGGGAACAAGGACATGGCAGACCAATTGAATAACTACTTTGGTTCTGTCTTCACTAAGGAAGACATAAATAATCTACCGGAAATAGCAGGGGACCGGGGGATCAAATGAGATGGAGGAACTGAGTGAAATCCAGGTTAGCCGGGAAGTGGTGTTAGGTAAATCGAATGGATTAAAGGCCAATAAATCCCCAGGGCCAGATAGGCTGCATCCCAGAGTACTTAAGGAAGTAGCCCCAGAAATAGTGGATGCATTAGTGATAATTTTTCAAAACTCTTTAGATTCTGGAGTCGTTCCTGAGGATTGGAGGGTAGCTAATGTAACCCCACTTTTAAAAAAGGGAGGGAGAGAGAAAACGGGGAATTACAGACCAGTTAGTCTAACATCGGTAGTGGGGAAACTGCTAGTCAGTTATTAAAGATGGGATAGCAGCACATTTCTAAAGTGGTGAAATCATTGGACAAAGTCAGCATGGATTTATGAAAGGTAAATCATGTCTGACGAATCTTATAGAATTTTTCGAGGATGTAACTAGTAGAGTGGATAAGGGAGAACCAGTGGATGTGTTATATCTGGACTTTCAGAAGGCTTTCGACAAGGTCCCACATAAGAGATTAGTATACAAACTTAAAGCACATGGTATTAGAGGTTCAGTATTGATGTGGATAGAGAACTGGCTGGCAGACAGGAAGCAAAGAGTAGGAGTAAACGGATCCTTTTCAGAATGGCAGGCAGTGACTAGTGGGGTACCGCAAGGCTCCGTGCTGGGACCCCAGCTATTTACAATATATGTTAATGATTTGGACGAGGGAATTGAATGCAACATCTCCAAGTTTGCGGATGACACGAAGCTGGGGGGCAGTGTTAGCTGTGAGGAGGATGCTAGGAGGCTGCAAGGTGACTTGGATAGGTTGGGTGAGTGGGCAAATGCATGGCAGATGCAGTATAATGTGGATAAATGTGAGGTTATCCACTTTGGTGGCAAAACAGTAAAGTAGACTATTATCTGAATGGTGGCCGATTAGGAAACGGGGAGATGCAGCGAGACCTGGGTGTCATGGTACACCAGTCATTGAAAGTAGGCATGCAGGTGCAGCAGGCAGTGAAGAAAGCAAATGGTATGTTAGCATTCATAGCAAAAGGATTTGAGTATAGGAGCAGGGAGGTTCTACTGCAGTTGTACAGGGTCTTGGTGAGACCACACCTGGAGTATTGCGTACAGTTTTGGTCTCCTAATCTGAGGAAAGACATTCTTGCTATAGAGGGAGTACAGAGAAGGTTCACCAGACTGATTCCTGGGATGTCAGGACTTTCACAGGAAAGAAGACGACTATTCTCTAAAATCACTTCTGTCTTGTCTTGAGGACATTAAGTCCTGGATGGCCTTAAACTTTCTGGGACTTAATGAAGAGAAGACAGAGGTGATTCTGTTTGGCCCCAATGGCTGCCGTGAACCTCCCTTTGTTGACTTGGGTCCACTGGCATTGTCTGTAAAGCCAACCGTTTTGAACCTGGGTTTTAGGATGGATGGTGATTTTAAACTAGATAAACAAATAGGCGCGGTGGTTAAGTCCAGCTTCTTTCACCTAAGGAAGCTGGCAAAGGTGAAGCCCATTCTCGAGCGGGAGCATTTTGAAACAGTAATCCATGCCTTTATTACATCTAGGCTGGATTACTGTAACGCACTCTACTCTGGAGTCGCACGAGCTTCATTGGCTCGTCTCCAGCTTGTTCAAAATGCTGCCGCTCGCCTTTTGACCGGAACTCGAAAGAGGGAGCACATTACGCCAATTTTGGCCTCCCTTCACTGGCTCCCAGTGCACTTTCGAGTTCATTTCAAAATTCTTTTATTTGTTTTTAAATCGTTGAATGGGCTTGCCCCGCCTTACCTCTCTGAGCTGCTCCACCTATATGCTCCTGCCCGGTGCCTCAGGTCAGCTGATCAGCTGCTCCTTGAGGTACCAAGGTCTAAGCGGAAGCTCAGAGGGGATAGAGCCTTTTCTGTTGCTGCTCCGGCACTCTGGAACACCTTGCCGCTGCACATCAGACAGGCCCCCTCACTGTCCATCTTCAAATCCTCCCTAAAAACACATTTTTATTCTTTGGCTTTCGACACTGGCTGAGGCATTGCTCCTGTTTTTAGTGCTTTTAATGTCTTTTAATTTTTAGTGTGTTTTTTATAGTCCTTCGTTTTACGGTTTTTAATGGTTTTTAATTGTTTGTAATAGCTTTTTGTTCATGAGTTCTCATGTACAGCACTTTGTGGCAACTGCAGTTGTTTAAAGTGCTTTATAAATAAAGTTATTATTATTATTATTATTATTATATATGAAGAAAGACTGGATAGACTCGGCTTGTACTCGTTAGAATTTAGAAGATTGAGGGGGGGGATCTTATAGAAACTTACAAAATTCTTAAGGGGTTGGACAGGCTAGATGCAGAAAGATTGTTCCCGATGTTGGGGAAGTCCAGATCAAGGGGTCACAGTTTAAGGATAAGGGGGAAATCTTTTAGGACCGAGATGAGAAAAACATTTTTCACAGAGAGTGGTGAATCTCTGGAATTCTCTGCCACATAAGGTAGTTGAGGCCAGTTCATTGGCTATATTTAAGAGGGAGTTAGATGTGGCCCTTGTGGCTAAAGGGATCAGTGGGTATGGAGAGAAGGCAGGTACGGGATACTGAGTTGGATGATCAGCTATGATCATATTGAATGGCGGTGCAGGCTCGAAGGGCTGAATGGCCTACTCCTGCACCTAATTTCTATGTTTCTATGATACAGAAGTCCCGTTAAATGGCAAACTCACTCAGTCGTCTTTTTGACACCCAAAAATTTGGTGCTGGACTCCCCAAGGAGGACCCCAGCCAGACAATTCAGCATTTACACGTAGAAATTCAGCTCTCAATTCCTAGAAACATAGTTCCATTGATTTCCGCGAAGATGGACTGGAGTAACTCAGCGAGACAGGCAACATCTCTTCATAGAAGGAATGGGTGATGTTTCGGGTCGAGACCCTTCTTCTGACAAATTCTTTCTATCTAGAGATGTTGCCTGTCTCGCTGAGTTACTCCAGCATTGTGTGTCTATCTTCGGTGTAAACCAGCATCTGCAGTTCCTTCCTATCCATTGATTTCAGTATGGTTAGGGTGTTAGTAAAAATGTGCTTTATACTCACATGGTTTAACCTTGGATTTTATTAAAATATCATAATATTAATCATTTTTAAACATTCAGAATGTTGTTTAAAGTCTCAACAATTTTGACAACTGACAGGGAAATTTTAGTTCAGGGTTTCTCTTTTTCAAGTTCTTAGTACTTCCCACCACCAATTTCTGGAACTCTTCAGGCCATCCATATCCAAATCTAGAAGCCTGGGCATGCGGCAGGTACAAAGGCCACTGTGGATTATAAGCCTGTGCCAACAATATCTGATCAGGCAAGAGATTGTTGTCGTGAGCAAATAGCCACTCCAATCTTTTTAACAAAGATTTAATAATTTTCCTGGGGGAATTGATCTCCCAAAACAAAAACAAAAACAAAAAATCATGACGATATTTAACCACTTTGAGCAGACTATAGGCAAATATTAGACAACTTGCTGTTCATCAGAACCATTTTTCTTTCCCCCCCCCCATAGGTGCAGTCTTTTCTGCTCAGAAATAAATACTAAAAATAAAAGGCCCATTTTATTAGTAAAGAGAGTGTGTTTTGTCTATCTTATGAAATGAAATGCATTCAACTTTCAATAAACTAGAATTTAGTATTAATTGGCAGTGTCTACAGAACAGGTTACTATCGCCCCTGCACAAAATAAATAAATGATAGGAAAAGGCAGACTTTCCAGTATCTAATTAAGTCATTTTTTATAGAAGTCCAAGTGCAATTTGAAAATGAAAATCTGATAGTGAGCAGACAGAAAAATCAAACTTTGTAAGTATGAACAAGGAGTTGAAATGAGCTTGGGGAGGGGGGAGTATGGAGGAGATAATTAGATCACATCACCAGAGTGGAAGCAGATGAACAGAGCTTTGGAACGAGAACGCAATTTTAAGTCATCATGGGATCAAATGACACCAAGGTTCAACTTTAGTCAGTTGACAAGAAAATAATTTCTAGCTGGGACCAAAGACAGTAACTTCACTGTCTCACTAAGAGATTTCTGTTCAAACAGTTCTAGATACAGAACAAAATCTGCCAATTTTGAGACAGCATACAAATAGTGAACAGCCAGGTGTATATCAGTAGACACTGACACTATGTTTGAATATTATTTCTAAAAGGGCAGAGTGCAGAAGAAACAAATAATTTGTAGTCATCTAGCACTGCGGTAGCATTATCCGCCTAGTGTGTTGATGAATTAACTTTACAATATGGATCTTCCCCAGTTTACTGGGAGACCAGTAGGGTGGATTTGCCGGCTGCGATGGAGCTGCAGACATCTTCTGCTATGTGGGAACATTATTCTGAGCAGTATCTGAACAGTAAAGTTAAATGCCCTGGCTTAACCACACACTGCCTTGGTTGACCAATATTTTTATTTAAGTATTTTGCCAGGCAGCCGCTTTTCCAACCTGCAAACTCATCGGGTGACAAATTGCTCTTAGGAACTGGGAGGATCTGTACAGCTATAAATGAGCCCGTCATATTGGGAATGCAGTGGCTTCTCTAAACTGCATTCCATGCCCGTGTGCAATGCCAAAAGAGGCTTCCTAATATTAAATAGCAGCTGAAATAAGATCATCTTATTTTCTAGCAAGCAGAAATGGTTAAAACTGAAAAATACTGTTACTTAAAATACCCATGCATTTGAAATAAAACTAGGATGTCTGAATTACAAACTTACCAAAGCATATCAATCAATTTTAATTCCTGTAATTATGACCCACATCTGCTTTAAGGAAAATAAGCTACCTTCCTGGGAAGGTTAACAGTACATTTACAGGAGAATACAGAATCTCTTCAGCAATTCTTTTCATATCTTTGTTGTTGACTCAGCCAGGATGACAACCGAATGAACATGAAGATCAAGGGCAACAAAGTAAAAATATACAGAATTACAAGACCACAGGGCAGCACAAGACTCACAAAAATAGGGTTCAAGACAATTTCTGCAGCCTAAAACCTTGAATCCTCTGAGACTATTAGATCAGCAGTCACTGAACATTCATCGTTCCCTAGGCTGAAGGCAAACTTTCAAGACAGCATTAATAGGGCAAAAACAGGCTACACGATCTGTGCTACGTGCCATCAGTTCAACCAAAGGGCTCGTGACTGCTGGCTAAATAAGTCAAATCACTGCCTGCTTATGGATGCATGTCACAGCTTCTTCTGCTGTTCAGTTATTTGCCTACTTCACAAGATGAGGTGTACAAGCTTTACTGATTAAAGGACACTGTACAGATGCAATTGGTTGTACACATAAAAATGAAATGTTCCCATGCTACCTTTTAAAATGTTAAGCACCTGTTATTAATGTATTTTATGTTTGACAAGACACTGGAATATTTATGAAGACGCTGGAATATTTATCTAGAGAATGAATGAACTTCAAAAAAAAAAACCCCCATCATGCCAGGAACGACTTACCAAACTACAAACGCAGGTTGTATCAAATTTAATAATGCTATACTTTACATCAAAATTCTACAGTGAGAAAAAAACTACTTCAATTGCACAAAGTAGTCACACTAAGGGTGCAGAAACATGATCCTAACTTTTGCTGTCTGTCTCATAACTCCAATCCTGGATTCCCATGCGAGTGTGCTGTGCAGCATAAACATTTGGGACTCAAGGTTTCAAGGTCAGTTTACTGTCACATGTACCAATTAAGGTACAGTGAAATCTGAGTTGCCATACTAAGTGAAAAGCAACAAGACACACAACCACATAAAAGTTAACATAAACATCCATCATAGTGGATTCCACATTCTTCACTGATGGAAGTCAATAAAGTTCAATCTTCTTCCTCTTTGTTCTCCTGCGGTCAGGGCAGTCAAATCATCTGCAGTCGGGGCGATCAAAACCCCCGCAGCCGACGGTCGAAGCCCCCGTCGGGGTGATCGAAATTCCCGCGCCGGGGCAATTGAAACTCTCTCCCGAGTCGACCTCTTCTTAGTCGACCGCAAGCTTCACGATGTCTACAGGCCCCGCGGTTGGAGCTTCGATCCCCGGCAAAGGGATCGCATGCTCTGCGATGTTAAAGTCCCGCAGACTCCCGCGGCATAGAGCGCCCGTCGTCTCCAGGAAAGGCCACCAACTCCACAGTTAGGCCACAGTGGGGATGGAGAGACAATACAGGGGGGAAAAAAATGTGCACCCCCCCCCCCACATAAAACGAACCAAGGAACACTAAACATACCTTTTAACACACGCTAAACATAACAAGAAGAAGAAAGGACAGACAGACTGTTGGCGAGGCAGCCACTGCCGGTGGCACCACCTGGTGAGAGTTATATCTGGCAATTCACCATAATTGGAGTCCAACTGTAAGGACTAGAGTACGTTGTTTCTTGGCTTCTCAAGATTGCATTGAGGGAAACAGTCAATTGAATATTGTGTCGGTTTAGAGCTCAGGATTGCAATCATCAATTTCAATGAGGATCACAAGAGTAAATATCAAGGCGATAAAAGAGAAGCCCAATTATCCTTTCTTAAATTATTTATTCGATATTAAACCAGGTTCAAATCTCTTTTTTGTTTACACTTAGTTTTAGGCAAAATCCAGCCTTTTCAGTTACATGTCGTCAAGAGATGATTCCTGCCCTGAAACAATTAAATCCAAATAAATCTAAACTAGTGGTAGTCATTGGACAGATTGGTTCAATCTTCGCCTCAAATACAATCTGAACAAAAACTTTCTTGTAACTGCCCCATTTCAAACGACACTACAACTCTCCACCTTCTTCAGCAAGTCATGCCACGGATCCACCTTCCCCAAATTTTGATTGAAAATCTGGGTTGGAGCACCAAAAACTCACCTAGTCATTGCACATTTAAGCGGTTGCTTAGTTTACATATGATACGTTCATCATTTTGGTTCAACTCCTGATGACAAATGTAAGGACTCGCCCCTTCTCACAAGGGTAACCTTTAGTTTTTCCACATGGACTAACAATCCACAAGATTACACCCACTTTTGATGCAATTTCTCAAAAAGTCCTCACGGTCAAAAGAGTATCAGCCTTGAACATACTCAGAGCATTTACAGCCCTCTGGAGGTAGAACAAATATTTTCAGGGAGTCAAGGAATTTCTCTTCATCTTAGACCTAAACAGCCAATACCTTACCCTAAAATTATATCCCAGTCTCTGCAACACAAGGAAACATCCTCTTAACATCCATCATGTCAATCTTGATAAGAATCTTTGATGCCATGAGGTCAACCCTCATTGTTCCAATCTGAAGTATACATAATTTCTTCCTCTCTCATGAATCTTATGATTGATAAAGGCACCAACTTTTGCATAGTGGATTTATACCAATTTATAATTTAAAACCATTTATGAATACCTTCCTGTCTACGCATAAACAAACGTAGAAGTGCTAAATGTTACCATCCAATTTTACATTCCTCCTCATTAGCTCTTCCATTTTCATCTATCCATGACAAATGAATCAAATAGGAAAACAAGGCTCAAAAGTGAAAATTCAATACAGTACAAAGCAGAAGAGCTGTACTGGTGAGAGTAATGCCGGTCATGATTGCAACTGTTCTGAGAGAGGGGCCAAGGGCTGTTTTCACATTCCTTAAAAAAAATACTTCTGGCAAAAACAATGAGAGATAACATGAGAAACTAAATAAGCTCTATTAATTCTCTGCTTTTAAACAAAGTAGATTGTTTCATCTCTCTGGATTTTGATACTACAGGTGCACAACCTTTTATCCGAAGATCCAAATAACGAAAACCTCCGAATAGCGGCCATTTTTTCGGTCCTTGAAGAAAGGTCCTTGAAAACGTTCACCGAGGGCGGCCCGCAGAGGTGACATCTCCAGTCGGTCCTCGAAGAAAGGGGAACTAAATCCCCATTCATAAAAGAGAAGGTGAGGGTATATTGCGCGGGAGGGTTAATAATTGACAATATGCTGCTGCCTGCCCGCTGAGTTAAAAAGTTCCCACGGTAGACTTACGATACACAGTGTTTCGTGAGTCTTGCGTGGGAACTTTTTAACTCAGCGGGGCAGGCAGCAGCAGATTGTCGCTCGCTTCAGTATCACCCCACCTACACCCCTCTGCTTCCCGGCCATGTGTGTGACCCCTTCCCTCCCCTCTCCAGCTCCCCGCCCATTGCACCGGCGTGGGGGCTTTGCACTGTCTTCATGTCGGTGATGCCAGCAGGTCACTGCCAGTCACCGGAGACGTCAGGACCAACGGGACACCGACCCCCAGGCCCACTGCAAGCACGGAGATCCCAGAGACCCACAGCCAGCAGCAGCCCAGCCCCGTTCCAACTCCAGAGGAAAACTGCAAACTGGCTGGAGACGTCAGGACCACCAGAAGCTGTTCCCGAGCTGCGACCCCTCATCGGGACACCGACCCCCAGGCCCACTGCAAGCACGGAGATCCCAGAGACCCACAGCCAACAGCAGCCCAGCCCAGCCCCGCTCCAACTACAGAGGAACCTGGGTTGCGGATGACGGGGCGCAGCTCGGGGCGTCGTAGGGGCCCATCGGGGAGCGGGTTCCTGTTGGTCTTGACGTCTCCGGCCACCTGCCATCCTCCGGGAACTGTACCGCCCTTGCAGGAGAGTGGGGTTGGTTGCAGTTGCAGAGGGAGGGGGCAAGGGCGGTACAGTTTCCAGTCTCAGCTCCAGTCCAGGGGGGTGGCCGGAGACGTCAGGACCAACGGGACACCGACCCCCAGGCCCACTGCAAGCACGGAGATCCCAGAGACCCACAGCCAGCAGCAACTCCAGCCCAGCCCCGCTTCAACTCCAGAGGAACACGTAGGGGCAGAAGCTGATGGTGTGCAAGGTACGTCTTGTTCTTGGGGTGGCGGATGAGGGGGCGCAGCTCGGGCTGTGGGAAAACTGCCACTTGTCGCCGTAGCGGCCCATTGGGGAGCGGATTCCTCTGGAGTTGGAGGGGGAGGGGGTATTGTGCTATTTGATCGCCCCCTGCTATCCCAGGGACAGGGAGACACAGCGGCTTTTTAGACTGGTGGGCAATCACTTCCAAAGTTCTGCCCACACAGTCAGTACACCTCTCCTATACTGCATTTCATACAAACATTTATTCTGCAAGAAAAAACTACATTGAAGACTCAAACTCGCGACCGAGTTTACTGCAGGGATCAAGGCGCAAACTCGCGACCTTGCGGATATGAGCCGAGCACTCTACCACTGAGCCAGCCATTAAAATCTACGCTAAAAAAATTTCATTCCGAAGGCCGACAAATTCTGAATTACGAAAAGTGTCTGGTCCCAAGGCTTTCGGATAAAAGGTTGTGCACCTGTAGTAGGAAATTAAAAGTAGATACTCAAATTACAAGTCATTTAACAGATACAGTGAATCTATTTTATTTGCGACTAACACTGAATTGCATGTTATGAGAAATGCTAGCATTGAAGCAGACTTACCCTCGAGGATTCATGCGTTGGGCTTGGCTGGTCAGCTGATCCCCAAGAATTAGTACCTGTTCTTTCTTCCATTACTATCAAAAGAAAATACAGCGTTGCTTAGACTGAAGATAGCGCTCAAAAAACGCGTTTGCATCATTTGTGTTTCTTAAATTACTTTTTTGAAAACTTGAGGTAAATTTAACATAATAATAAATTCCTCAAACATTATCTAAATATCAGCAAACCCAATAGCATCCTGCCAAATTAGTTCTTAGGAAATTCTTAGAACTATGTATTGTTGATCAACAAAAATGTAATTTCATTTCCATTCTTTAACTGAAGGTGCTCACTGTGATAGGATACGAGCACAAGGAAATGAGACAAATTTTCCATTTTAGACCAGTGCCAATTATTTTAAGATTCTTCAAAAGCAACAGGTTTCCTCAGTTCTTTTTAACCAAACATCTTGGACCTATCCTCAAAAACTACATTTGCTTCACAAATTATTTTCCATCCTGAACCACCAAATGAGGTGCCAATTAGTATAAAATTATAGGCATGTTTGTACTTGGAAATATTTTTGATACTGCCCCGACTTGTATAATGAAAATGCTCAAGCTGGTAAAGAAAACGTATCCATTTGGATTAGATTCAAATCAAGATTTCAGAACTGAAAGTCCTTGATAGACCACAGTGGAGACACAAGAGACTGTAGATGCTGAGGGGGAAAAAAGTGCTGGAGGAATTCAGCAGCTCAGGCAGCATTTGTGGAGGGAAATGGCAAATGAGATGACTTTCTGGATCCGATCCTTTCACAAGATACCAGCACTGTGATTTTTTTGCACATTGATACAAGTAATAGAGGTCCAGTACAATATCTCTTAACAATCAACTTTAAACGGGTATAATACAAACTAGAACTGGTCTTTAGTGAAAAACAATATTTGACCCAGGAAAAAATTATACAACTGTTTCTGCAATTTTAACATTCTTTAATCTTCTTTTGTAAAGGCCCCTTTATAGATCTAAATAGAGCTTTCCACAACTTGACTGTATCTTGTCTTCCACACCTTTCAGTGAAAATTCCATCACAGATTTCTAGACCCAACTACCAGTTTATTTTTGACTTGTTTCTACCAACTGCATATACACTTCCAATAATTAGTGGATCAGCAGCATTAACATTTCACTTCTCCAACCAACTACCATGACCAATATTAATATACTACAATGTTTTTCATTAAGAAATTGATATAAAATAGACCAAAACACAAACAAGTATAATGTACAGTAAATACAGTAGACTAGACATGACAGTAAATACAGTAGACTAGACATGACAGTAAATACAGTAGACTAGACATGGATTGAAACTTTTGCACATCTCTACTCTTGAACCAATCATTATTTAGATAATATACATTTTTAATATTGTCCATGAGACCAATGAACTTTCACAGTTTCTACTTAATCTCTGCACATTATCTTAAACTACATCCTCCCCTGTAGTTTTATGTCCTCTTCAGAACAACTTTCATGTCCATCAGCAAATTTATCACACATCTGGATGTTCAAATGATTTAATTATACAATGCAACTGAACAAATAAAATTAAGTCTGCACAAAACAGGAGCTTCATACTTGAACGGGATTTTTTTTCCTTCCTTGTGAAAAAGTGAAATTTGGATATTCTACTCTGATATTTGGCTATGTATTAGCAACCTCTTAAATGTTAACTTCAATGGCAATAAGATTTTTCACCACAAATTCCATCATCTGGGATACAATAGTTAATTGTGTGCATGCATACTGTGCATGAATGCAAACAATTGGTCAAGGAGAAGATAATTTACAGTGCAAATATATATATATCACACAATATCTTTCCTTCTATATTTATATTTACTGTCTTCGAGTTTTTAAAACCTGTAAATATACAAACATTAGGATGATGAAGAAATCTTTTGGTTTTAATTCCAAGTTTTAACAATTGTAGGTCTTTCATACCATATCCAAACAACTAATCATTAATAATTCAGTTCAAGATGAAAAACCATGGATCAAAACATTTATTTTCAAAGCAATGTTAAAATAGGGTGCAAGCTTGCCAGCTGACTAGGCTGATCCAATGATAGATTTTAACCAATAAAAACTAGATTTCCGATATAGTAATAACAGGTGTACTTATGCTTCTGCCAAGCCAGTGCCCAAGTTTCTAACTTCATTTCACCCATAATGATACTCTTAAGTATAGATTCTATCTAGCACCAAATAACATGAACATTTTTTCAAATCAAATTTTCCCAACTTCCATGAAGATGCAATGTTGAAATGGTTTCAGCAAATTGCCCAACTCCATTGAAATTGTTTTATCAAATGGTAATGTTCGGTTGTTACATCATTTCTACCTTTATCATGTGAACAATCCATTTTATTTCATGAAATGCAATTTGAGATGTGCAAATTTCCATCAATAAAAATGTAATTTTGCTTCATCAAAAATCCTATCCTTAAAGAAATGCACTTTAGCGTTTAAATCTGTCTTGTGTAGAAATATTCAACATTCCAATATTCAACCATGATTGCATTCACTCCTGATTCAGTCACCATCTGTTCGGGCATTGATGTTTCTAAATGCTGAATCCAACATGAAGGAATTTTAGTTTGCAAATTCCAAAAGGCAAGTCAATTAAGAACAATTAAGTCTGAAGAAGGCTCTCGGACCCCATTCCTTCTCTGCAGAGATGCTGCCTGTCCCGCTGAGTTACTCCAGCATTTTGTGTCTAACTTCAATTAAGAATATGTTTGGCTTTGAAGTTGATCGCCAATGCAGATTCCAAAGGCCATTGAATGAAACTGACGTCATATTTAACTGGGGGTCTGATAATATGACTAGACCAATAGCCTACAACTCCGCAGGTCGTGCTCCTGAAAGACACGCGCGCGCGCGCACACACACGCGCGCGCACACACACCCCCCCCCCCTCCTCCAAGATCAGAGTTGTGTAGTTATAACAATGGTCAAATTTGGTCTTCATATACAGTTCAGTTCAAGATTTGACGTTAATACGTTAAGCAGACCAGTCTATGAGTAATAATTCTCTTGGAAGGAATAGGAAGTGGAGAGAGAAAATACCATTAGAAAATACCATCCCAGCATTGTTCAACATGGAGAGAATGTCGCAACAGCAGCTGCAAGGGAATCAGGCTGACCAGTGTCAAACTACGTGTGCGTGTATGCGTGCGCGTACACATGCGAGTGCATGTAAAGAGTAGAGAAGAAATTAGCACTCATGCCAATCCAGATAAGCAACTGGAGACTGAGATAAATGCCGAAGTGTGTGCTAAGATCTCAGAATGTTAGCCCCTCATCGGGCTGGATGGATTAAATGGTGGCACAGCCAGCTACAAGGGGAAGGTACCCTGACCTTCACACTATCAATGCCAAATGTCATCCTGCTCACTCTCTCGCCCTCACTATGGAATGACTGGGCACAGAAAGAAATGTTTCTCATAAAGCATGGAAGGTGTCTGTTCAACTGATTTCTTTCTCCCCAGAAACAGAGGCTTGAGAAAATTACAGTTATTACTGAAATACTTCAATGTTCCTTTACTAATTTCTGCCCAGTTTACAATTTCACTACAATTTGTTTACATTCAATCAGACCATAGGTCATGACAGAGAACCGGAGCCCACCCAATTTAAATCTTCAAGATGTTGCAATCAATACATAAATAGTTAATTTATTTTCCTGGTATGGGATCAGTGTAAATTTTAATGCGCATATACAAGGCTCAAAGTACAACATTGAACGCAGAACTTTGAGTCTTAGATAGTTTTCTGCCTCCGATTCAAGCCAACGCTTTTTGACCAAGGAATGCAAGGAAGCAAATCTATAATAGGTTGTTGAATTACAGGAAAATTGCAACAACGACAACATTATCATTAAGCAGATAAAAATAAATCAAGAGTGAATTCCAGGAGCTTTGAGCAATCATTTTAATGACAATTCTTTATTGTTTCTTCTTTTATGACTCAACTATTTTATATAACCAGCAATAAATCACTCACTCAAATGTCAAAATCCATCAGGACAAAAGCACAAAATGTAGACTTGTGGGCAAAAGCTATAATTATGACTGCATCCAAGAGGTTTGCTTTAAGTTTGCCTTCAGGATATTAAGGCAAACATAAAATCTTTGGATAGTCAAAATCTGTGCTGAGAAGTTAATGGTGATTGATAAGCAATCTTCAGAACCCATAAGCAATGCAATATTAACAAGTTACTGCCAGATAATGGACTCGCATGTCACTCGTGTCACTCGTCACAATGGTAACACGAAATCCACATGTTGCTGGAAGTTTCAAACAGGTAGATCTTCTATAACTAGATAGCTGCTCTCTTACAAAATATTGCATATAAAAACAATTGCGTCTATAGGAAGGCGCAGGGGGGGGGGGGGGGGGGGGGTTGGGGACTAGAGTTTCAGATTAACATTGTTATTTTTACTGCATGATTTTCAACAAAAAGGTATTTTTAAGAGCTACGTCTGTTTTTCTAGTTAAAATAATAATGGCTGCAGTTTACATTGTTCAAGTTTCATTGCACAAATGTCATTAGAAGCAATTGCCTGTCAACTTCACTGACCACGAGTGTGATACAATCATTTTATATCTGTAGTGAAACACTTTCGAGCAGAACTGCCAGTATTCAGTAGATCAGGCAGCATCTGTAAAAAGACAGACTGCAATACTGGCAGTTCCTGGCCCGCTGAGAGTTTCCAACAGGTTATGTCACTAACAATCAGGATGGATTTAATTTTTATTCAGATTCCCACCATGAAGATTTTTGCCATCAACCATGTTTTCTCAGCAACAACACTCCAAATTGTGAGGATTACAAGACCATCTGAAACATTCTCCCAATTCCTTTGAGATAGAAGCCATCCAATGCAAGAAATCAACGTGGTACGATAAGGGTCAAAATCCAACATCCAACTAATCTCTAAACAAGCTGTCCCATTTTGGATTTTCCACAATTTATGGATGCAGCATATCAGATACATCTTCTTAGACAGGATTATTGTAACGTTGACAAAATACTAGACTTCAGTCAAAAGCATCAAAACATCCAGTATCTGAAAGGGCATCAACTTTAAAATCCTGATGCACATTTTAAAGGAATGCACAATATTGATCGTTAAGAGCAATTTCAACATTAGATCAGGATGAGACACAATCCTCTGGTAATGGTATGATAGGCAAGGAATAAAAGAGGGACCTACTGTTGAAAAATGCTGTTATTAAAACACCCAACTTCATCAGAATAATAAGCACAAAGCATCTTGGCAACACACCTGTTCCAAGCAATATCACCCTGTTTGATTATATCATCCAAGTGATCGCAAAGATGTCTATATCACCCACTCCACTAAAGGTGAACTGCTGAACTGAACATTGCTTAATCTGCTCTATTAACCCGATCAACCTGGCAGCAAAACATCAGCAGCAACAAAACATTAGCATCAGCAGACGTATTGTTACATATTCAATGTCAAAGCATTCAAAAGACCCCACAAAACTCTCTTTTCAGACCACACCTCAGACAACCTGTCAATTCTCACCTATGAGAGCCACATGGTGTCCACAGCCAATGAAGTCTGCAATAATTGGCACGTTGAGCAAGAACCAGGCCAGGTTTGATGAGAATAGCCAGCAGATCAAGCAGTTAATTAGCTGCAACGTGTTCCTGGATTGAAAAGTCCCACTGATCCCCAAAAGGAAAAGCAACAGCAATAAGGTAACTGAAGCCAGATGCTCAGAGGAAGCTCAAACACCAAAGAGCAGATGGTAGACGGAGACAGCACAGAGAGCTCATCAACTCAGATAGTCTTGGCTTGTGAAGACCATTAGCACTGGAAGAAGCTATCGACATTCATGTGCACCTCCTCTATCCTCATCTACTGCATCCGCTGCTCTAGATATGGCTTCCTTTATGTTGGCATGACGAAGTGTAGAAAAGGCAATTGTTTTGCCGAACACGCACTTGATCCACCAAGGTCTACTGGATCTCCCGATTGCTAGCCATTTCAGCTCCTCATCCCTCTCCCATAATGACCTTTCAGTCCTGGGCCACATCTATTGCCAGAGTGAGGCCACACCCAAACTGGAGATATGAATACCTTCATAATTCCGCTTCTCCCCGTTGGATTGTGACCTTGTCGTGGTCGGGGAGCTTATGTGTCTCAGTGACCCCTAGAGCTATGCCAGCAGGAGATTCGACTCCAGTTAGGGTCTCCCATGCTGGGCAGGTCGAAGGGTAGAGGTGAGACGAAGAGCTATCCACTAGTCCTCTAGGTTGTAGGTTGCGCACAGGGTTAACAACCCTGTCTCGTAAAAACAAATATGTTACGGAAACAGCAACTGTAGAAATCAACACGAAGTGGAGCACCTTCGTTGCTGCCCTACATGCCAGGAGGCATAATAGGCAGTAAGTAAGTAATAATTCCGAGTGAGTAGCTTACAACCCAACGGTATGGGTATTGAATTCTCCAATTTTAGGTAACTAACCAAACCCCACCACCTTCTCGTATAGGAAAGAACTGCAGATTCGAAGGTAGACACAAAATGCTGGAGTAACTGGAGTAATGCTGGATGCCGGCAGCATCTCTGGAGAGAAGGAATGGTTGACGTTTTGGGTCAAGACCCTTCTTCAGACCAAAACGTCATCCATTCCTTCTCTCCATAGATGCTGCCTGTCCTTCTGAGTTACTCCAGCATTTTGCATCTACCCACCACCTTCTCCCGGTATTTGTCCCCTCCCACCAAATTCCTTCCTCTGGCTTCATGTTTTCATCTCTGGCCTTTGTCCAACCACCTGCTAATCAACTCCCCCCCTCCACCTGTATTCACCTATCAACCTTTCACTTGCCAGACCATGTCCTTACCCCAACCACAATCAGTCCGAAGAAGGGTCCCAACCCAAAACATCACCTACCAATACTATCGAGAGATGCTGTCTGACCCACTGAGTTACTCCAGCACTTTGTCTTTTTTTTCGAGGTTAAAACTTTTGTTTTCAGATAAAAAATAAATAGCTTTGGGGGCCAAAGTTCTTGCCACTAAAGTATCAAAACTTAAGAGCTTTAGTTATGTACCCACAATCTTACTGAGCACACTGGAAAGGATATCACTGCAAACCTCAAATATTCCATACCTGTAGCTATCTTCAAGCAACAAGACAAATAACACAATTACTGTTGGATTACAAACATCTGCCTTTTGTCACTGTGCATATGAACAAGCTCCCTGAGAATCAGAGTTAAACAGCAATAAAACAGACCCTTCGGCTCAATTCTTCCATGGTGCCCACCTGAACGCATTTGCCTCTAAATCTTCAAAAGTTCAAAGTACATATATTTATTCTTACAAATGGCAAAACCAGTTTCCCGTCTCTAAACTTTTAGGAATTGTTCTGAACAATCTTGTGCTTCTGGTGTCTTTCATTACAATGTTGTGGAGATATGGTACTGTAGAGTGATTATGTATTTTCCAATTTACAGACAAAAGTTGATTCATGGACATTTAAAAACAAAACCTATTCATTACTTGGTGAAGGTCTATACCCAGTTATTTTGTGATATTAGTGATTTATATATTAAAACTACACAATTGTGAACAAATTACTTGACTTCTTTACCCCAAAGCACTGCATGAGCATTCTCACCATGCTGACTGCAACAGTTCAACATGATGGCTCATCTTGTCTTATCTTAAACTAGATTCGACCATTGCTAAATCCTATCAATGAGTTTAAAACAACGTTCAGCTTTGGCAATGTAGTGTGCTAAATCATCACTTGGTTCAGCGAGTTAAATAAACACATTTATTTTCTACAACTGTCGGTTTGAATTAATAGCTTTACACCACAAACACCAAATTCATCATCTTTAAAGCAGGAAATGTTCCAGTGTTTATTAATAAACAATGTTGATCTCATTTGCATGCAGTGCACATCAGGCAAAGTGATTTGTTGATTTACACCATGCTGTATTTTCTCTGCATTGCCTTCTACTTGTTTTTGGCAGAATCCAGAGATATTCAGCTAATCATCATTTAATATAATCTTAGAGTGAATAAAGACCAAGTCTAGCCTTCACTTCAAGATTTTTTTTTTCTCATAATACATTTCGTGAATCACAAAACATCACAATAACCCTAAGCCAGAAGCAATTGCTAATCCTACAAAAATACTGCACTGATTTGCATGCACTCAATTTGCATTCTAATGTACTAGGCTATATTGCAGGTCCATGAGAGAAATTGCATATTTTGTCAATGCACAATACCCGAGTCAGATACACGCAATCACAGAACTGCCAGAGTCTATATTTAATACCCACTCCCCAAGAACATATTTTTATTTACACAATTTTATGGAAGATGCTTCTTGACTTAAAAGTGGTTGATGTCATAACTATCATTCAAAATCAAAATAGTTTTGATACATCGTTTACATTATGCATCCTCGCACAAGGCTCAAATTCACATGCCCCCCCCCCCCCAATTAAATCTCAGTATTATTTAAGGAAGTTATTTAATTTGAAATTCAGAATATAGCACAATTTCATTTACCGAGTCCTGAATAATCAATCAAAAAATCGACAAGCAAAGACCGATGAGGATACCATACATGTCATGCAGCTAAAGCAAACACTAGCAACATACAGGGAAGAAAAACAAGTGCAATGAAAAAGGGAACAGAGAAATACAATTTATAGATTTAATGGAGGAAAGATTGGACAAGGCTCAAGCAGACCATCATTAGTGCCAAATGGTCTGCTTCTATTACTCAAAACATTGACATCTTAAAACTATTTGAGAAACAGCCCCTTATTATCGCATTTAACAAAACACAACTACTTGGAACATATTGGTAACACCTTGGCACAGCTGAATTTAGGCTCAGTTTTCAATAAAGCAAGAGCAAACCGAGGGACAAAAGAGCAAATTGCCCAAATGCCTGTTAGTGGAACCGCCAATACTGCCAACAATTACAAGTTTTTCTTTGCAGAGGATAGGAAATTGCCTTGGGCACTTGCATAAGCCCAACTCCCGAAGTATTTTCATCCATCCAGCAAAACCTCTGCTGAAATGTCGAACTCTTCAATGCACTCTGGATGCCAGCAGAATATTCTGCCCCTTGCTTGTCTGCACGAACAGCCTACTCGATTGTTAATCTAGGCAGTGGAGTGCACAGCAGGCATACCTACTCTGCAGGAAACTCACCATGCCCAAAAACAATTCATAATACTTGACAGTGCTTGCTTGGGGTGGTGTCCAGAATTCCCAAGATAAGATTTGGTTCCATCCTTGAGCATGGCAGAGTGAGCCATCAAGGAAATAAGAGCATGACTGGATAAAACTAATTGGGCTACAAGTTCACCAGCCAGATTCTTCAATATGGACTACCATTGTGAAGGTTCAACTCTAATCTCCACTAGCACCCAATCTTTTAGTTCAAGCCTCTATTTTAGCAACATGACTGGGAAAGGTTTTAGATTGTGGATGAGCACATAGCCTGCCAAAAAAATTAATGTGCAGGTTGGGCAGGAGAAGAGTTAAAGAAGAACAGGTTGACTATCTACACTGAACATATATGAGAGGGGGGACATAATTATACTATTCCACCCAGGATACTCCAAGGTAAAATAATCTTAAATGCTTTTTTTTTTAAATTAGAATAATTAAAAATTACAGAGGATGAAAAACTGTGGTATGTTCAAGGAAAAGAATAAAAATCCCTTCCTGGTAAATAAAATCCAGCATTATCTGGTATAAAAATGAATCAACTATAAAATTGCAAACTCGCATGCAACTTTCCATTTCATTTGTTAATGCTAGTCATTTTCCACTATAAAATCCTGAAAAATTGTGAGTATAACACAATAACAATTGTAGTTTTGTGGGTAAGAAGGAACTGCAGATGCTGGTTTAAACCGAAGATAGACCCAAAAAGCTGGAGTACCTCAGCGGGACAGGCAGCATCTCTGGAGAGAAGGAATGGGTGACGTTTCGGGTCGAGACCCTCCTTCAGACTGAAAGTCATGGGAAGGAAAATGGGAGATATAGATGATGATGTAGAGAGATGTAGAACAATGAATGAAAGATATGCAAAATAGTAACAATGATAAAGGAAACGGGCCATTGTTAGCAGCTTGTTGGGTGAAAACGAGAAGCTGGTGCGACTTGGGTGGGGGAGGAATGGAGAGAGAGGGAATGCGGGGGTTACTTGAAGTTGGAGAAATCAATATTCATACCACTGGGCTGTAGGCTGCCTAAGGGAAATATGAGATGCTATTCCTCCAATTTGCGTTTCACATCACTCTGACAATAGAGCAGACCTCGGACAGAAAGATCAGTGTGGGAATGGGAAGGAGAATTAAAGTGTTTAGCAACTGGGAGATCAGGTTGGTCCAGGCAGACTGAATGAAGGAATTCAGCGAAACAATCGCCCAGTCTACGTTTGGTCTCGCCGATGTACGAGTGCACATCTTGAACAAAGGATACAGTAGATGAAGTTGAAGGAGGTGCAAGTGAACCTTTGTCTAACCTGAAAGGACTGTCTGGGTCCCTGGAAAGTGTTGAGGGAGGTAGTATTGGGACAGCTGTTGCATCTCCTGCAGTTGCAGGGGAAGGTACCTGGGGACGGGGTTGTTTGGGTGGGATGGGATGAGTTAACCAGGGAGTTGTGGAGGGAACGGTCTCTGCGGAAGGTGGAAAGTTGGTTGAGATGGGAAGATGTGACTAGTGGTGGTATCCCGTTGGAATAATTATCTGTTGTATGCGACAGCTGATGGGGTGAAACGCAAGGGCTAGAGGGACTCTGTATCTGTTGCGACTAGGGAGAACAAGGTTGAAGCTGTGGGGTACCGAGGAGACACATGCGAGTTGCATTTAATGCCCCAATCACCACCATAGTCATTCCATTCTTCAATTTATTTGCCTTAAAAAGGGTGCATTTGGAAAATATTTCACAAGGAAATATAGCATTAAATGCCAAAAAAAAGCAAATGCTCTTGTTATTCTGGCATTGAAACTCAACCACAAAATCAGCACCCGCAGTCAACAATTTTAATATGGATATATTCTATAAACAACTGAACACCAATAACTAAATATTCCCCCCATTGACTCCAGGAGATTACTTTGCAGGCAAGGTTGCAGAGAACCAAGACTTTCATTTGCATGAGATTAGGATTTATCACCCTGAACCATGTGGACTAAGGTAGAGGCAGCAACGTACTTTTAAAACAAAACACATAGATGTGGAAAAGGTTGAACTTATTGCCAATTCGCTGAATAACTTCACACTTTAAAATTAAATCTCTCCCCCAGGGATCACCCAGAGGATCAAATGCATTATGTTGAATAATCTCATTAGCAAAAGAACCAATAGCTTAAAAGTCTTGTTAAGAAAGGCCACAAAAGATTTTGGGATTCAGTGGCAGTGGAACACCTGTGCGTTCCAACCAAAAAAGTGAAATGTTTTAACTTAAAAACATTTAAATATAAATACATGAAAGGATTTACTGCATTTAACATATAGGGGTGATACGTATGCATTTGTAACAGAAGACCTTCACTGACAGAAGATTGGGATTCAAGGCAGTGGCTGGAAATTTATACTAAGTTAAATTGCAATTTTACTCAATGCTTACTCAATGTTTGAAGAATGAATCTGTCCAATATCTAATGACAGTTATTTCTTGGCATTAAGTAGCATTCCAAGTCCTCAAGCTTATACAAGGATCATGGTGAATGCAACAATTATCCCCGAGAGACTCCAACTTGAAAGTTGGGACAAAAGCTTTATTTCCCCCTAGCATCAGCAGTTGTTTTAACCTAGTTGATGAATGTATCTCAGTATTGAAATCAAACTTTAAGCATGAAATATTGGTCCAAGTGTTTGTATCTTAAAAGTTAAAAAATACTAACCACAAACGAGTCTACAAAGTAATTTTAGTCAAAAAAAACTGGATGGATGAATATACTCAAATTTTAAGTAGAGGACTTTACTCCGTGAGTAGAAAGATCGAAATGCAGACTCTTCCTTAAAATACTCTCTTCTGTGCAAACCAGAGATCACACTCAGCACTCGGCAGAATCCTGAAGTCATCCAACTCATTGATACTTCTCAAGCAGCTGGAAACTAGCTCCCATTTTTCTGCTCTTCATCACTTGGGGGCATTGAGAAATTGCAACAACCCAAACATCAACTAATATCAATCAAATCAGACAAGAGATCAAATCAGACAAGAGATCAAATCTGATCTATTGTCTTCCTTTTCTTGCCACAAAAGGATTGTACATTTGCCCAAATGCCCACAAGAGAACAATCTAGCTATGTCCATTACAACTGATGTGCAGGTCATTCAAGACAATGAAATTACACAGAAATCTATAGACAGAACCCATCCTATACAACTTGCCTTTGACAGTGTTTGTGCGTTACGTGAGCTTTCCACAAAACTTACTTCAACTAACCTTACTTAATGATCTTCATGTTCTCATTCAGCATTTTCGTGAAACCCATTTCCTCCATTTACTTCAATTATCCCATGGAGGGTCAGATTCCACAAAACAAATAAACTGAAGATACTAGTTAGAGATCCTGAAAAATGAGAATGTTACAATCTATTACTACATTACTAGCTTAGATAATTAAATTATGAATGTAATGACAACCCCCATCACTCTGAATTCAGCTGTGACACTGTCAATTCTAATTAAGGGCATACTGTCAAATTCAGAACGAAAAAAAAATGCACATGCTTAAAACATGCACATCCTAAAAGTTGTACAGTTAACATGGCAAAACAAAATAAAACTGTTAGCTGGTTACTCTTGCTGTCAAATTAGATGAGAACAGAACTGTATTCATAAAGACAAGGAAAATAATTCTCAGACCCATATACCGAATAGATGTGAGCATAACTAGTAAACTGGCATATTTTTTAAGTCTTGTTTAGAAACCCACGAGATATTTAGGACTTTGGAGAATCAATTATCACAGGAAGGCAATGAGAGCTTCAACAGACCAGATTATGCTATGGCTTCAGGTTAACATTTAATTTAACCTCTTGAATTCTTCACCAAACCAAAAATAAAATCATTTATAGCATCAATCCCACTATATACAATTCTGCGATAACAAAATTGAAGGAGCCATTAATCTAACGAAATAGGCTGTGATCTGAATGCCACATACTAAAAGCTAATCGGAATAAATCGGACCCTTCCAATTCACAGAAGTAATCAATGTGGAATGATATATTAGAAAGATCAGGTAAAAACAGATCCTAGTATGCCAAGAACATAGAGATATAAGTTACAAAATTAGATGCAACTAGATTTTTTTTTTTAAAAGCATATTGGCAAGTCTTCTAGGCAAGTTTCTTTCTCACCAATTTTGTCACGTTGTTTCAGCAAATTGGCATTATTGGAAACCCAGACGAAATAAGTGAAATACAGAAGTTGAATTGCACAGCTAGTCTTTTTTTTCCAGCCATTTTCTTGCATTTTGTCCAAGTTTCAAAGCTATTGAAAGATTTATGGGATTGACTTACCATTGCCTTAAGGATAAATGTATCTTCTGCTTCTTGCTATTTGGGGTGGGGGAGAAAAGGATCCATCATAGTAATCATGATTGGAGGACCTTAAGAAGAATTACGAGAGAAAGTCTATTTCTGAATGAATTTCTGAATGAAATTTTAAAAGCCAGTTGACATTTATAAATTTACCCAATAGTGGGGGGCGCTGTCCTGTGCACGGCTGCAGCCCAGCCAGCAGCTGTCTGTCTTTTCATCTTTTTATTTTTTATTTTAGTTAGTTAAGTGTTTTGTTTGGAGGTCTAGACTTTTTTTATGTGGGGGGTGGGGGGGGGGGGGGGGGAAAGGGGGAAACTACCTTTCAGGGTCCCTACCTGGTCGGAGAGGCAGCTTTTCTCCGGGCTGCAGCTACGACCCGTCCTCGCAGCCTACCAGCGGGCCTGGAGCTGCGTTTCCTGTCGGGGACCGCCCAGAACCTTGGCTTCGGCGGCAGCACAGCGCTATCGCGGAGCGGGCGATGCCTTGCCCGGGTCGCCGCGCTGGAGCTCTGGTGAGTTGAAGATCGCTGAGGAAAACATCGCGGAGCTGCGGGACTGTGGATCGACCAGCTGCGGGCAGCGGCGCTGAACTTTACACCGGGTGCCTGGGATCTCTAGATGAGATCGCCAGTGGTGGAGCTCCAACCGGCGCAGCCTTGTTGGCTTTGGAAGCCGCGGCCTCCAGTGCGGAAGCGGCCATTCCAGGGTTCCCAAGCCGCTGAGAGGACTCTCCCGACACCGGAGCAACATCACCCGGCGAGAACGGCCTGGAACATCGGGCCTCCGTAGAGGCAACTGTGGAGGCCTCAATAGGCCCGACTATGGGTGAACTGGGGTTGGGGACTGGACTTTGTGCCTTCCCTCATAATGGGAACCATTGTGGGGGGATGTTCTTTATGTTTAAAACTCTTATTAATGTTATGTCTGTATTCCTTCTTTATGTGCTGCAAAATGGCAAGAAGCATTTCACTTCACTACACCTAGGTGTATGTGAATGTGACCAATAAAATACCTTTGATACCTTTGACCTTTGAAATAATGCTTCATTGCAGAAATATTGCATATTTATGATTGTAAGCCACTAATATTTAGAGATGCAGTTAGAGAATCAATAAATTCCATTTATGTTAGTGTCAAAACATTAGAATATAAAATAGAAAATTAATCAGAATAACTATTAAAAATGTCAAATTAATTTTGCTAAAATTGTGTTCTCCAAGAACACTGATTTAGCTGTCTCTTGCACAAATATTGGCATATTATTTACTCAGAATTCATAAAGCTGACTTGAAAACAGCATGAATTTACCAAATTTGCCTTTCAGACCCAAAATGTCAACTGGCAATTTTCCTTATGCTGCAGACTCAGCTTCTTTTTTCGTGTAATAAAACCGTTAAAGTAGCATCTTTCCTTAGTACAAAGTGCAAATGCATTAGCAAAGCCAAATTTAGAACCAAGTAAATCTTATACTGCTGCAGGGGAACATTTATCCCTGTGCTCACTAATCAAGTGAGGAGCAAAGATGAGGTAAATCGGGTATAACGCGGGAAAATATGAAACTGTCCACCTCGACAAGAAAAGCAGCAGCATTTTATCTCAATGGCAAGAGATTGCAGAAGATCTTTTTTTTAAAGTCAACAAATTGCAAAGTGTCAGTATGAAGCCCCAGCAAGTAATTAGAAAAGCCACAATGTTCTCATGTATTCAATTCTATGAGCAATAAATAAGTAAGAGGGCTTGCCTTCCATCTTGGAAACTACGTCTGGAGTACTGTGTACATCATGGTCTCATTGAGGGAAAAACATAATGAGCTGGAAGGACTTCAGAGCAAGCTTACCATACTAGTATCTGGAGTGGGCGAGTTGTCTAATGAGTAAAGCTTGGATAGCCTATGTTTTCATTTCTGCTAGAGTTTCGAAGAGCAACAGCGAATGACCAAAACAAGAAGGTCATGTAAATGTGGGGAGGATATTTCCTTCTCGGGAGAATCCAAAACCAGGGGATTGGTTTAAAAATGAGGTCTTCCATTAAAAAGAGATTACATTTCTTCATAAGAGTTGAGCAAATTGCAGGGGCTAGTCTTTGAATATTGTTAAGGCGGAGATACATGCAAACAAGGGTGTGTAAGATTACCATGACTAGACAAATAATATGTTATGACATGATCTTATTAAAAATACACTTTAGCTACTGAGTGTTCTGCTCAATGTATCCCTTCCCTGAAAGGTGATCTAGTTTGCACTACCAAGTAGTATTGAGAGTTGTTTAAATTTGCTAAAGCTGTCATTAATCAACAATTCCACTCATTATAAACTAATCTGCAAGTAATATTTTTTTTAAATATGGGGAAACATTTGCAAGAAGGAACAGACACACCATTTAAGGCAGACATTAAACCATATTTAAAGTTGAATGCCTATTTCCAACATTAAATTAATCTTTTATATGCAATCAGACAAATCTTTCCACATAGAGGAACGTAAACGATTCTGCAGCTTCCCAAGGCATCACTTCCTTTCCATAGATCACAATTGCTATGGAAACATGCTCCTCAGTGAGAATGATTGAAATGATCTATGACACACACATGATGCCCAAACTCAAACATTTCAAAACCAGCCAGTCATTCAAAGGCAACAATTGTCAATTGTATCTTTCAAAGAATTAAGCAGGACACTTGTTAAAAAGGTCAACTGGTCACCCAAAAATAAACTACTAATTAAATAACACGCATTGGACATCTTAAAGGTGATGCAAAAGCCCAATAGGCAACTCCATGAGGTTACCAAACAACAAAAAAAAGCATTTAAAATGAAAGTTCTACTAAAAGCAACTTACAAAATACCAAATTTAAGAATATTGAACCCACTTTGAAGTAAGGCACAATATATATGGACAGATCCCTGCATTTGTCCAATTCTGTTCTTTCTCCATTTGCAATTACCCAATTCATGGCACTTTTACAAAGCATGGTTACAGAACAAGAATATTTCTCGATTTCCAGTTGAGTGCTTGGCAGGAGTCAATAAGGGACATTACCTGTAACCAAGAGCAACCCTGAATAATTTATTCTATCAACTTGATAACTGCTTGCCATGATAAGCTCAAAAGGGGAGGTGGCTTTCAGAAGTCTTGCACTAAATAAATACCTGCCCATTGAAACCAAGTTAATGTAATTCAGGCTTAAATGCTATGATCACTGGCTTGGGAGAAGACATTAGACTGCTTATTCTACAGTGGATTTAAAGGCTTTTGCAGATGTAACATAGGGGAAAATCACCCCAGTGTTTCCAGGTTTTGGCCCACTTACAATTTTCTGGCAACAGGTGGTCCGGCACCTCCTTTAATCCGAACAAAATTACAAGAACTACTTTGCCCCCCCCCCCCCCCCCCCCAAAAAAAACAGTGCCTGGCTCGGCCGGAGCCAGTAGATCCATTCCCATCGCCAACTTCAGAGGCCAACTTTGCAGGCCGGTATCGTGGCCCCTTGGAGGACCATTCCGGGACTGTTGGACTACTCCCAAAGACCATGGTCTCTGATGGTATGATAAAACGGATAATCCAGAAAGGCTCTGGAACCAAGTTTGCTGGGAAAATCGGTGGTGGACCTGTACCCACAATAGGTACTGCACGACTAGGAAGCAGAGCTGCCCAGTAAACCATCGTTTTGTGTTTGTTTGATCTTCAAATTACTCCTTTCCACAGTCAGGAAAAGGCAATGGTAGTGTACTGCTTACCAATCCTTGTATAAAGAAAACAGTTCTGCCTCTCTTAGAAACATAGAAATTAGGTGCAGGAGTAGGCCATTCGGCCCTTCGAGCCTGCACCGCCATTCAATATGATCATGGCTGATCATCCAACTCAGTATCCCGTACCTGCCTTCTCTCCATACCCTCTGATCCCCTTAGCCACAAGGGCCACATCTAACTCCCTCTTAAATATAGCCAATGAACTGGCCTCGACTACCCTCTGTGGCAGAGAGTTCCAGAGATTCACCACTCTCTGTGTGAAAAAAGTTCTCCTCATCTCGGTTTTAAAGGATTTCCCCCTTATCCTTAAGCTGTGACCCCTTGTCCTGGACTTCCCCAACATCGGGAGCAATCTTCCTGCATCTACCCTGTCCAACCCCTTAAGAATTTTATAAGCTTCTATAAGATCCCCTCAATCTCCTAAATTCTAGAGAGTATAAACCAAGTCTATCCAGTCTTTCTTCATAAGACAGCCTTGACATCCCAGGAATCAGTCTGGTGAACCTTCTCTGCACTCCCTCTATGGCAATAATGTCCTTCCTCAGATTTGGAGACCAAAACTGTACGCAATACTCCAGGTGTGGTCTCACCAAGACCCTGTACAACTGCAGTAGAACCTCCCTGCTCCTATACTCAAATCCTTTTGCTATGAAAGCTAACATACCATTCACTTTCTTCACTGCCTGCTGCACCTGCATGCCTACTTTCAATGACTGGTGTACCATGACACCCAGGTCTCGCTGCATCTCCCCTTTTCCTAGTCGGCCGCCATTTAGATAATAGTCTGCTTTCCTGTTTTTGCCACCAAAATGGATAACCTCACATTTATCCACATTATACTGCATCTGCCAAACATTTGCCCACTCACCCAGCCTATCCAAGTCACCTTGCAGTCTCCTAGCATCCTCCTCACAGCTAACACTGCCCCCCAGCTTAGTGTCATCCACAAACTTGGAGATATTGCCTTCAATTCCCTCATCCAGATCATTAATATATATTGTAAATAGCTGGGGTCCCAGCACTGAGCCTTGCGGTACCCCACTAGTCACTGCCTGCCATTGTGAAAAGGACCCGTTTACTCCTACTCTTTGCTTCCTGTTTGCCAGCCAGTTCTCTATCCACATCAATACTGAACCCCCAATGCCGTGTGCTTTAAGTTTGTATACTAATCTCTTATGTGGGACCTTGTCGAAAGCCTTCTGGAAGTCCAGATACACCACATCCACTGGTTCTCCCCTATCCACGCTACTAGTTACATCCTCGAAAAATTCTATAAGATTCGTCAGACATGATTTACCTTTTGTAAATCCATGCTGACTTTGTCCAATGATTTCACCACTTTCCAAATGTGCTGCAATCCCATCTTTAATAACTGACTCTAGCAGTTTCCCCACTACCGATGTTAGACTAACTGGTCTGTAATTCCCCGTTTTTTCTCTCCCTCCCTTCTTAAAAAGTGGGGTTACGTTTGCTACCCGCCAATCCTCAGGAACTACTCCAGAATCTAAAGAGTTTTGAAAGATTATTACTAATGCATCCACTATTTCTGGAGCTTCTTCCTTAAGTACTCTGGGATGCAGCCTATCTGGCCCTGGGGATTTATCGGCCTTTAATCCATTCAATTTACCCAACACCACTTCCCGGCTAACCTGGATTTCACTCAATTCCTCCAACTCCTTTGACCCGCGGTCCCCTGCTATTTCCGGCAGATTATTTATGTCTTCCTTAGTGAAGACGGAACCAAAGTAGTTATTCAATTGGTCCGCCATATCCTTGTTCCCCATGATCAACTCACCTGTTTCTGACTGCAAGGGACCTACATTTGTTTTAACTAATCTCTTTCTTTTCACATATCTATAAAAACTTTTGCAGTCAGTTTTTATGTTCCCTGCCAGTTTTCTTTCATAATCTATTTTTCCTTTCCTAATTAAGCCCTTTGTCCTCCTCTGCTGGTCTCTGAATTTCTCCCAGTCCTCCGGTAAACTGCTTTTTCTGGCTAATTTGTACGCATCATCCTTCGCTTTGATACTATCCCTGATTTCCCTTGTTATCCACGGATGTACTACAATGTCCACATTGTATTCTATGTATTTTCTGTCTGCGTTCGTTTTGAATCTGTGGGTTTGTTGGTTGGGAGCTTCTGGACATCTGAATTTCCCTGAGGGGATCAATAAAGTATTTATTATTATTATTATTATTTATTATTACCTTCCCTGATTTATTCTTTTGCCAAACTGGGATGAACAATTTTTGTAGTTCATCCGTGCAGTCTTTAAATGTCTTCCATTGCATATCCACCGTCAACCCTTTTAGAATTAATTGCCAGTCAATCTTGGCCAATTCACGTCTCATACCCTCAAAGTTACCTTTCTTTAAGTTCAGAACCATTGTTTCTGAATTAACAATGTCACTCTCCATCCTAATGAAGAACTCAACCATATTATGGTCACTCTTGCCCAAGGGGGCACGTACAACAAGACTGCTAACTAACCCTTCCTCATTACTCAATACCCAGTCTAAAATAGCTTGCTCTCTCGTTGGTTCCTCTACATGTTGATTTAGATAACTATCCCAAACTTGGTTTGCTCAATTACCAATTTCTGAAAATGACATAGGCACAAAATGCTGGAGTAACTCAGCAGGTCAGACAGCATCTCTGAATAAAAGGAATAGGTGATGTCCTGAACAAATGAAAATGTGAAAAGGTGAAAATTTCACCCCAGCTGAACAAATGCAGACTGTTCCCTTCACTATAGGAAATCATGCAACTCAGTATCAAAATGAACTGAAGATAAAGTCCAGAACTAATGGAATTCTTCTTGGATTTGTATTAAACATCTTTCTTCTGATTGATAGATAATAAAGTATATTACCATAAACCAACTCCACTCTATCAAAATTAAAACATGCCAAGAACATGTAACTACCAGGATTTCCTTCCACTCCATTCCCAATGAAAGATTTGTTCAGGCATCAAGCCATACAGATCACAATTGGTGTGGAGATGAGGAAGCAGGAATTTAAAAATCATTTGTTACAATCGTAGTACAGGTGCACAACCTTTTATCCGAAGATCCAAATAACGAAAACCTCCGAATAGCGGCCATTTTTTCGGTCCTTGAAGAAAGGTCCTTGAAAACGTTCACCGAGGGCGGCCCGCAGAGGTGACAGCGGAACCTCCGGTCGGTCCTCGAAGAAAGGGGAACTAAATCCCCATTCATAAAAGAGAAGGTGAGGGTATATTGCGCAGGAGGGTTAATAATTGACAATATGCTGCTGCCTGCCCGCTGAATTAAAAAGTTCCCACGGTAGACTCACGATATACAGTGTTTCGTGAGTCTTGCGTGGGAACTTTTTAACTCAGCGGGGCAGGCAGCAGCAGATTGTCGCTCGCTTCAGTATCACCCCACCTACACCCCTCTGCTTCCCGGCCATGTGTGTGACCCCTTCCCTTCCCTCTCCAGCTCCCCGCCCATTGCACCGGCGCGGGGGCTTTGCACTGTCTTCACGTCGGCGATTGCAGCAGGACCGTGTCAGGACCAATTAAGACACCGACCACCAGGCCCACCGCAAGCACGGAGATCCCAGAGACCCACAGCCAACAGCAGCCCAGCCCAGCCCCACTCCAACTACAGAGGAACCTGGGTTGCGGATGACGGGGCGCAGCTCGGGGCGTCGTAGGGGCCCATCGGGGAGCGGCCACTCAAAGCCACGCCGGGAGATGTAGGGCCCTGCCCCGGGTCTTGATGTTGGAGCCCCCGGCGGGCGCTAGCAAGTCCGCGGCAATTGACAGCCGCGCCGGGCGTTGTAAGGCCCCCCTCCAGGTCACTCTCAACCTCTATGATGTTTGCTCTCAACCCCGTAATTCGGGCGGGAGAAGTCGCCACTGCCGGTGCCCCGCAAAGCAGTCTCCCACCGGAGACCCGCGAGCTCCCGGTGTCACCATCCACCGGAGTCGGGTCGCAGCAGCTCGCCCCCGCAACTCTCCACGCTCCGAAGCTGGCTAGCTCCACGGAGGTAGGTCCGTAGGTCCACAGCTCCCACCGCCGCCCACCGACCCCCAGGCCCACTGCAAGCACGGAGATCCCAGAGACCCACAGCCAGCAGCAACTCCAGCCCAGTCCCGCTCCAACTCCAGAGGAACACGTAGGGGCAGAAGCTGATGGTGTGCAAGGTACGTCTTGTTCTTGGGGTGGCGGATGAGGGGGCGCAGCTCGGGCTGTGGGCGAACTGCCACTTGTCGCTGTAGCGGCCAAAGATCATAGAGGAGCTCCTCTATGATCTTTGGTAGCGGCCCATCGGGGAGCGGATTCCTCTGGAGTTGGAGGGGGAGGGGGGTATTGTGCTGTTTGATCGCCCCCTGCTATCCCAGGGACAGGGAGACACAGCGGCTTTTTAGACTGGTGGGCAATCACTTCCAAAGTTCTGCCCACACAGTCAGTACACCTCTCCTACACTGTATTTCATACAAACATTTATTCTGCAAGAAAAAACGACATTGAAGACTCAAACTCGCGATCGAGTAACTGCCAGGATCAAGTCGCAAACTCGCGACCTTGCGGATATGAGCCGAGCACTCTACCACTGAGCCAGCCATTAAAATCTACGCTAAAAAATTTCCATTCCGAAGACCGACAAATTCTGAATTACGAAAAGTGTCTGGTCCCAAGGCTTTCGGATAAAAGGTTGTGCACCTGTACTTTCATTGGAAGCAACAAGGCTGCAGTCACTCCATAGTGTACAAACATCAGGCACACAGAAATGATAAATAGGGACACAATGCGCCTATAGTATAATATGACAATAAAGTACAAAGTATAATTCTATAGGTGCCAGTTAACCGTTAAAATCAATGGACAATATTGGAAAATAATATATCCAGCAAACAAAAACTCTTTCACCCTTACTCTCAACTAAATGTGCTTTTTGTACTTCAATATTGGAATTTTAAGCTTACAGAGGAGAAAATAAAAACCACTTTGCGTGAAAGAATGCCACTATTCATTATACCATTAACTACCTCTATTGCTTCAACTACATCAAATCTATCAAAAGTAACAAATCTTCAAGGGTAAATATTAACTGTTATCATTGACAGAAACATTGTCAAGATCTACAATGCCATTAAGTATGTCTTGCTACTGAAAATATTAAGCGACCTAATCCAGAATCCTGTAACCCATTGCCTATACCAAAATAAACAACATTCTGGTCAATGGCTATGAATGAAATTCTGACAAACTTCCATTAGGAATGCCATTGCAGATCCGTAAACATCTAAAATGCACCAAATACTTAATTCGGAATGCTCCATACATGCAGTTCAGTCTTCAGTTCCCTTTGCAAGCAATGACTGGAAATAGATTTTCTGGCTTTAGGGAATAAAGTATTTGCAAACATATGTTGCACAACCTAGTTTAAAACTAAGCACCATATAAAATGCATTCCTGTGAGCATTTAAGATAATTAATGGCACCTCAAGATTTACGGTACTACAAATATCTAGAATCCATATTATTGTCACAAGTACCGAGATAAAACAAAGTTTTGCATTGTATGTGCTATCCAGGCGGATCAAACACAAGTGTGATCATACCACACACAGTACAACAGCTAATACTAAAAGAGAAATATAATGATCAAGCCACAAAGAAAGTGCAGATAATAAATGCAAGGGCCACAACGAGGTTGATTAGGAATTCATCCTTAGCATGAGCGGTCTGTTCAAAATTCTGACAATAGCAGGAGCAGAAGCTGTTCTTGGATCTGGTACGTTGCTTTCAGTCTTTTGCACCACCTGCCTAACATAAGGGGGAGGGAGGAGTGACAAGGGTGTAAGTGTTCCTTGATTACGTTGGTTGCTTTCCAGAGGCAACTTGACGTGTAGATGGCGTCAATGGGGAAGGGGAAAGGGCTATTTGAAGCAGAATTTGGCCACACATTTGTGAATGCACATGGAATACAGTGAAGGGCTGAGGACCTAGCTTGCCGGGCACAGGTGTTGAGAATTATCGTAGAGGATGCTTTGCAGCGCAACCTTAAGGTCCTGTCCCACTTTCACGACCTAATTCACAACCTTTTTTACTCGTGGACATTTTTCATCACGCTAGAAAAACACCCCGTTCTGCTTGATGCCACGAGTACCTACGACTAGCATCACGGCCTGCTACGACCTACCTACGACCTCCTATGACCTTGTGACGACCATGCTGCGAGTATGAGTCATGGGCAAACTTGGCAGAGGTCGTGAATTAGGTCGTGAAAGTGGGACAGGCCCTTTACTGATTGTGGCCTACAGGTGAGAAAGTCAAGGATTCAGTTACAGAAGCAGATGCTGAGGCCTAGGTCCAGGAATTTAGTTCAAATTTTGGTGAAGGCAGAGCTATAATCAATAAATAGGGTGTCTGATGAGGATGTTCTTGTTATCCCTGGATTATTTTGCCAGTCAATTCCAAACTGTGCACTCTGGACATCCACTTACTCGTGCCATAAGATGTAGTATGTTTTGATTTGGTGCACTATAATTTCAAGCATCTTCAGCGATCTTCCCTCAGCTTTCTCACCCAAAAAACACACAAGCTTCCCATCACCACAAACGATGAATTATTTTTTTTTTTTAAATGTTACACAAAAATTTCAAAGTTCAAAGCTAAAGATCCTTAGCAAGGTATACTGTTAACTGCAGTCATCAAACGTGATTTCTGTAATTTCATTTTACATTGAATCGGCAAAATATCTTTCACTCTTAAATTGCAAACTGTGAACAATGATCATGCAATATTTTGCTACCATATGGACTAAATTTGATCTTGTTAAGATTTTTAATAAACTATTTTACTCTCACAAATGTTGTTAAATACTTATGGAATTAGACGCAACTGTGCACCAGTAAATATGCAAAATGCAAATATATCAGCCGAAAAAGGCTGTGACCGAAAACCTGCCCTCAAACCTTTTCTATTCCGTTATTCACTCTTTCAAGCCTCCTGATTTGTGTACAATTGAAAACTATTATGGGCCTGTCCCACTTAGGCGATTTTTTATGCAACTACAGGTGACTAGTTTGTCGCCGCATGATTGGCGGGAGTAGTCTCCTCAGTCGCGCAAAAAGTTGTGACGTCTTTTTGGTCGCCGCAAAATTTTCAACAAGTTGAAATTTTTTCGCCGACAGTGAGTTTGACGCCAATGAGCATAGCTTGACGTAAGTGCTGCCGTAGGTTGTCGCCAGGATGACGTAGGTTGGTGCCGGTTTTTCAGCGACCTGCTACGACTATGACAATCGCCAGCAGTTGCCTAAAAAAACATTTATTAAATCGCCAAGTGAGTCAGACCCATTACATTTACAAAAAATCCAATTCCATGACAGAAAGCTCAACAATTTACAGGCATCAATGTTTTACATTCTTGTAGCCATCATTAAATTGAGAGGGAAATGGAGGGAATAATAAATCAGGGGGGGGGTGGGGGGGGGGGGGGAAATGCTGGTTGACTCAAATGCCACTGTGAAGTACAGAGACACCCTTTCTCCAACACCAATACACAAAACATACCATTTCTGGGGGGGTTTTACAAGTCACAACTATACCAATGAGATGGAATCCATGGAAAATATTTATTTAATCTGAGCAATGTATAATTGTACAGTTGGAGAACTTAAATCTCATCCAAAAGAGATCAACTCCAACAGTGCAGCACTCTCATGGTACTACACCAATGTGTCCCTCTAAAAATTGTACATGCTGAAAAATTGAAATAAATAGAAAACACTACAAAGATTCAGCAGATCTTAGCACATCTGAAGAAATAGAGACAGTTAACATTTCAAATGTCGCCTGACCGCTATTTGTTTCCAGCATACTATTCTCATGTCAATTTGGATTTGTTTGCCAGTCTCCAAAATAAGTCCTGAAGCCACAACCTGCTGCCTCACAAGAATTTACTAAATGATACACAGCCAACAATGATATTGGCATGAGGACTTAAAAACAGAATATTGAAGCAAATAAATGGCATCCAGGTTAGTTGAGCAATAACTGGTCAAAAAAAACGTCAAGGTGTGCAAGTGAGACTGTGCATTTCAAATGTTTCCAAATAAACATCTTTGTACTCTCAATCTTCATTCAGTGAGACATGTCTACATGCCCTGATTATTAAGAACGATATATGAAAGATTAATAACCTGCACAAGACTCAAGAAAATTTGTAAAATCATCATTTATAAGACAATTTTGTAAAATCAACCAAAAATTCATTAACTTTAACCCAGCAGCCCCAGAACAGAAATGTATGATTACATTTAGATGGCATGTGAATAAAGCAAGAATCCATACATTTAAATGCCTAATTAAATTGCTGTTTTACATTCACATATGCAACTAGTTTATTGAAAATCACTATTTTCTCCTTGATACTCAATATTTAATTCAATTAAATAAATGGAATATTACCATAGATTTATTTATTTTTCCTTAAAATTTAAGAAACATTAATCAAATCTATGGAAAAGAGGGCTAATTATTTCCTTCAAATAAAAATTACAATCAACAATTCCCTTCACTGATTATCAACGGTTGTGCAAGTATCCAAGTGGTGCCATGAGGCAATACAGTATAACATTTCAAACTTGGACTAGTTTTGGCAAACTTGAATCAAAATGCACAGTCAGAAACAAAAGATATATACAAAGTCAAAAATTAAAATTCTCCAATACCAATAAAATTATCCAACATTCAAAAATCAAAAAACTGCCGACAACGATGCATATTCCATCGAAAACATAGTTAAACATATTTAAAGAGAGCAAACCATGTAGACAAATTATTTATCCAAAACTGTTTCATTTCCCCATTTTACACTTAAAAGTATGCTTAAAAGCAATCTTCTTTATTGACCCGACCACATAAACCTCTGACAATTTGTCACACATCTCTCAGTGAAAAACGACAAGATAACCAAAAATCGGGGGGGGGGGGGGGGGGGGGGGGGGGGGGGGGAGGGAAGGAAGAAGCTCAACATAGATAGAGAGCTTTTGGTCCTTTTTGCAATTCTTTTTTAATGTTATATTGTGAAATACAAGTCCACTATCTGGCCTCTGACATTACCCAAGGAAACATTATTACAAAACGTACACATAATTAATAACCATTAGTATATGGAATAATTCAATTTTTGACAGAACAAATTCAGCTTAATCCTACATATGAAAATGTAATACCCATTTCAAAAAACCTTTCAGTTTTAATTTCACAAACTGAACAGTATTTCATTTTCAATCCATGCTTCCTGAAACCGTAAATAGCAGACCATATTACTTATCTCTGCACTAATCCTTAAAACCTCCAAAGATTTATGATTAACCCCAAAAGGCTTAACATCTCCCCACTCGTCTTCACTGTGGCTTAAGATGAAGACTTGAAAAATAAGACATTTAAAGTACCAGCATTCAGAACATGTCAGCACTAACAAACCTCCAAAAGGAGGTATACATCCATGACATACAATTAGAAAAATAGATGTCTCTTAATAAAACCATTTCAAAATACTTATTATAGACGGCATTTAAATCTTACCCGAGCCACCAAACTGGCTGCTTGCAAGTGTAGTTGGTCCATTTTTTCCACTATTAACAGGAGGAGAAAACATCTAAAAAAAAGACATTGAGATTAATGAGTTTACTCTTGTGGTTTAATACATCTAAACCCATTTAAAAAGATAATGCAATACACAAAATCTGTATTTGTGATTGAAACAAGGACTGTGATGTAATTACATTTTTTTTAATTAATACCAATTACAATATATTGCAAGGATTGCCTTTACAGATCATCAGGACCAGAAATTACAAAACTGGTGAAGAGCGACTTCTAATAAAAACATAGTACTGGGCGATTTAAATAACAATGTATTTGCCATTTCCACCAATCTAACAATACTGATCAGGTGAAAGCTGGAGCTAGTCAAAGCATCGACAGACAACTTTAGGCAAGGAGAAAACATTCTAAATTAATTCAGTGCTAACCCAAAAATTAAACGTGTGCTGAACGTCACTAAAAATTGTAGCACTTTCCAAGTGAATCTATCCCTGTGAAACTACTGGACTTGAAGTCTAGACATAATGCAAAACTTCAAGAGCTCCTTTGCGACTAAACTGGATCCTGGCAATACCACATGCTTTCACATGGTTTGTGTGATGGGCAAAACATGTTAAAGATAAAGCCTTCAAGCATCGTACCGCACTAAAATCCAGCAGATCGTTCAATTCCTTGTCCGTTCCTATAGCGGCCATCCGCTGCTGTGGATTCATCTTGAATTATTCTCACTAAACCTATGAACAAAACACAGGAACCCACGTTACTTAAAAACAATGCATTTAGTTGTATATATATTTTTAAAAAGCTAACAAATGTTCTAATAGTTTGCAGGGAGGCGAGGAGCAGAAGAATGGAGCAAAGATTTTAAATCCACGATTCCAACTCTCTTAACAAATAAGACTCGAGGGAACTTCCTGAACAAGTAAAAGTCTGTACCAGACTCCAACCACATAAAGAAAGTGCGTCTCTTCTCAACCACAAAAGTATAAGTTACTTTACCATAAATGACAGGTAATCTGCTAACATTCCACATGACAAAGACTAGTTAACCTCGACTGGCAACCCCCATGTAAGTGTTTTTAAGAGGGTAAATCACCAGTATTAAGTTTTGTGTAGAGCAGCCTCCAGCAGTGTTTACTCCGCGGGGGGTGAACTCCTTCACAGATGTTCCCTCTCTTTCTGAGGGTTTAAGCGGAGCTGCGGCCGTCCCGCTCTCCCGGGGAGGGCACCGGGCACCGGGCGACGTTTCCAGCCGACGGTGCCTCTCCTCCGCCCCGGCCCGGCCTCCCAGTTACCCCGCTCTTGCCCTCCCGAGGCCCAGGCTCCCGCTCCCTCCCTGCCGCCTCAACTTTGTCCGTCCGCTCCCCTCCCCTCTCCTCCCCCCCCCCACTCCGTCAAACATCCAACCTCCAGCGGCACCGCTCTCGGGTGAGGGCTTCGACTCCCCCACCCCGCGATCGGCCACCGTGCCGGCCTCCACTAGCAGGGCAGGGCTGGGCGGGAGTGAGTGAGTGAGTGAGTGGGCGCGTGAGGCGGCCTCAACCCTCGCCCTCCTCAACCGCCGATCCTTCAAGCGGACTTTTCTTTGGGGGGGGGGGGGGGCTACTGAGTGAGAGGGCTGAGCCGCGTCACCACGCCGTATGCGGACGCTGTATCCCTCCGAGCTGCTGCTTGTGCAAAGAGGAATCATGTACCTTCCTTGCCTTCCCTTCTCTGCAGGAGACAGACTATGCAGTGTGCAATCTAATGCTTACACTTGCATCTTGGTGGATGTTGAGATTACAAAAAAAGAATGATAATGAGTGCTTTGTTTGCGCGGAGTAGGCAGCGGTATGTTTTCCCCTGTATTTGATTGACGGCAGATTAGTTGATGGGGTCGAATTACACGCATGGTCAGTCAGATGTTATCTTCCTGTAGTACGCAGGCCAATATACACACACACACACACATATATATATATATATTCATCCTGGAGGCAATCTTTAATGACTTCGAAATAACTGGCATCAGTGGAAGAGAACAGAACCATATCAACAAATAGATGGCAGTGGTAATAATGTTACTTAAAAACTATGCAACTGCTCATGTTGATAAAGATAGGCTACACAGTTTTTAAACTTGGAATAATTTTAATTGTGCATTGTCTGGAATCGTGGCTTGTGTGAAACTATTTCATTGTCATAGACATTGGAAGATCAAAGCTATATCTGGACAAACGAGACAATCTTTGGAATTAATTAATGCCTTTAGAAAGGAAATCGCTTTATCATATTAACAATAACTAACGCGTTGAATTATTCATACTTAGTTGGAATTAATGTTTATTTTTGTCATTTACATATGTTCGAACTCAACAAGATATCCAGCAGTATGCTTTTCACTCAAGATTCCAGCATCTGCAGTCTCTTGTGTCAGCCACAACATATCTTACTTTCAATTTAATGGGACACTCAAACATGATGGCGATATGAATGTAATTTTAATTAAGAGTGTGGGATTTCTAAATCTGATTTGGTTTAATAACAATCACCACAAAAATACTCGAGATTGAAAAGAGATCGAATAAATAAAAACCCAAATGTAGAAACTAGCACCAGTTTTCTTGACACAAACCTGCGTTCAATCATGATTTTCGCGGTTTTATGCTCAGTTTTAATCGTTCGCCGCTGGACTCGGCAATCCCCACGCGATTGAAAGGTAGCGGAAGGGGAGGCGATGAATCGAACTGAAGTTAGAAAGATTTATGGAGGGCCATCACATCTAACACAGAAAGCAACATGTGCCATTTGTCGGACCCGCGCCATTTAGTTGACCCACTGAAGAGGATTACATAGGTCTTTGCGCGTTGCTCTCAACTGGGTTCAAATACACTACATTTGTATTGAAATCCTGCCGGCAAACAAAAAAACGGAAGTTCGGGCACCATCCAGCCTTTCCCAAGATCCCCTGTTCTTTCATCCCACAAAATCGGTTCGGGGTGGAGGCAGAACAGCGGCTGCTGCAGCTCGGAGCTATCAGACGGCAGCGCCGCATGCCCAGGTCACCGCCGCTGGGAACCTTTGACACAAAGCACCCGGTTCCAGCGGCAAGACAGGGTTAAAAAGCCACCCGCTCCGCCCCTCATCTGTTGAAACCACAGCCCCATAGCTATTCGTGGAAAATTCTTTCACACGAAAAGGCAAAGTAATATAAATAAAAACAAACTATCATGAACATTTAAAAAATAACAGTTCCCATGCACATTAATTCCCTCCTTTTCTAGGTCCAACTCTTTATCAGTTGAGTTTACCCAGCAACTTTAATATCCCGATATTTCATCCACTGAAATGCTAAATGCAACTATTTTAAGGTGTTTAAGAAGGAACCGCAGATGCTGGAAAATCGAAGGTAGACAAAAATGCTGGAGAAACTCAGCGGGTGCAGCAGCATCTATGGAGCGAAGGAAATAGGCAACGTTTCGGGCCGAACCCCTCTTCAGACAATCTGAAGAAGGGTTTCGGCCCGAAACGTTGCCTATTTTAAGGTGTTCTATTGGTGAGAGATAATGTCCGTTTTAACAGGAATGGCCTTCCGGTAAACTAAACGGCACAATTTGCTGTGACCTCAGTTGACAGACGAAAGATACGGGACTACCAAATTGTGAACACTGTCAGGATGAGGATCAATGTCAGCTGTAACTCCGTTTAATTATTGTCAATTACATGGCACAACGTAGCTCGTTAATCTAAAATATCACATCACATCTCTCAAGAAAATAATCTGATAATTTGCTTCAATGGCCGTGAAGCCTTTGAGATGCCCGAAAGTCGTGGGAGGTGCTTTTTTTTCCTGTATGAAAATGCTTTTTATGATAGAGAATATCAGTGTGCAAATAAATGTGATAAGTGCTGTTCAATTTTGATTATCTTCTAACTAGTTTAAACTATAACTAATTGAAAAGTACTTAGATATGACAGTAAATATCTACATTAATCTGGCAATTTGCAATTTCTTCCAGTAGACAATTCCTAGATTGGAGGCACAAGAAACAGTAGATGCTGGAATCTTGAGTAAAACACAAAGTGTTGGAGGAATTCAGCAGATCGGGCAGCATCCATGGAGGGAATAAGCAGACAACGTTTCGGGTCTGGTCCCATTCAGACAATCTTTAAATATTGTGTAGAGGAGATGAAAGTATATCAATAACGTGTTTGCATTCAATCCATATTAATGTTTGATTTCTACTTCAATCTGAACAACGGTCTTTAAACGACAGGAAAACCGCAAACCACTCTGCTTGTGTACCTTCGATATTCCAGCATCTGCAGTTCCTTTTTGAACACTCTGCTATATAATTTGCTCTAAGGCGGCAGAGAAATGTTTATTATAATCATCAGAAAAAGAGAACCCACCAAACATTGCGTTAAAGGGCAGTCCATTCGTATCTATGAACCTGTTTAAGTAATGTATCTGGGAAACTTTGTCATGTTCCTTTAAAATGCAGATGGACAAATTGGAGCTTGGGATATGTCGCCAGAAACTATATTTATTCTCTCAAGTCACAGAAGTCATACCGAGATTGTCTGCTGCCAAGTATAGGTTTTCATGTTCTGTCATTTATTCACCCACGGGGTGTTTCATTCATTTAAACAGAAAACAACCTAAGAATTGAACCTTCAAGTTTATTCTGTTGCTAATCAGATTATATTATCCCAACAAGTTTGTCAAGAAATGTGCACTTCGATAATGACTCCCACAAGCTCACATCTGAAATTATTTCTGCACACGCAACGAAGAATTTTAATTTCCTGGTATTTATTCAACATCTAATTTACTTAATATGTTTAAGAAGGAACTGCAGATGCTGGAAAATCGAAGGTACACAAAAATGCTGAAGAAACTCAGCGGGTGCACCCGCTGAGTTTCTCCAGCATTTTTGTGTACCATCTAATTTACTTATCTATCTATCATCAATAAAATCCCAAATATAAAGCACGTACTTCCATATGAAAGCGACGAGAGTCTAAGTGTGTTGACGCGTCTTGGTGGCAATGTTTCGTGAATTGATCATGGCCTTTGCATTACATTGCCTGGGACGTAATTTCAGCTTTCAGAGGAAGTATCTCTCACAGTTTACGCTGACACAATATGCAGTCAATCTTGCGCCGTGTATCCGAATATGATATCAGCAATACTGACAACCCGGTGAAGTAATCCTCGTGTTTACAAGGCTGGTGGACTGAGTGTTAATTTACAGTTGCTTCTCGAGGCTCTTTTGGAGGCTCTGGTGGTCTAATTAATGAAACGGGAATCCACGTTGAAATTCTACTCGTTTGCCGCGATTGTTTAACACCAGAAAGGCCACATACCAGGACAGTCCCGTTACACCCAGATTTAATTAGCGGATTGGAAATTGTTCCACGCTGGTGTATTTTTAAGACGGCAAGATCACGAGGTAAACAGGAATTGTCGACATGTTTCATTTGTTATTGAATTTAACGGTGACATTAGCAGATTTAAAACGATAACTAATTGTAGCTTTTTTCACGCTGCTCCGTGGTTCAATTATGGTTTGAGCATATATATTTTACTGACGTTAGTTTAAAAGAAAATCACGTTCCGACTGTTTCCGTGGAGTTCGGATATTGCATTAGAATGCTAACATAGAATGACAGCAGTACATTACACGCACGGAGCGGGCTGCTTAAAGTTGATGTCTGACATCCGCTGTGTTTACATAATAAAAACACAAACGCCGTCACAAACAGGAACATTGCAAATGAAAAAGGAGAGCACGTACCTCGGTATTCAGGCTAATTGGTGCAGCATGAAGAGGAAGACTTTGTAAAGTTCTGCCCGGAAGACGATTCCCGCCAGCAGCATCTAGTGTCACTGTATTGACAGCCGAACAAAGGTGCTCCCGGCTCAGAGAGGGCGAGGAGAAAGGAGTGATCTGCAGGGATTCCCGTGCAAAATTCCACACTGAAAATGGCTGATAAAGTGAAACTGATTTTCGGATGATTTAATAAATATTTCTAATACAGAAGTTAATTTGAAAACCACATACCTCAGATGTTTCTCTTCTAACTAAACAACCCAAATAATTAGTCGGTGTTTATCCCAGCGGAGAGATACGAAGGTTATTGTAGAGAGCTGGAATGATTTTGCACCACATATGATTTCATTGCAAAGTACGAGATCTGTGCCTCGTTTTATTACCTTTACAAGGTGGCTGCAGATTGGAGCATTTGTCCAGGATAACTCCCTTAGAAATTCAATAAAACCTGCTCATATCTGCGGAAGACGGGTTAATATTGTACTTCAGAATCGTTATCAGGTTTTCTTCTGTTCAATTGCCACGGATTTGAAATGATGCAATTAGCGTCACCTGTTGGCAGCGAGAAAGCGGAACGTGTTAAATCAGCCCAGTCTCGCATTGTTTTTGGCTTTGCTGCCGGGCGCTGAATCTTTTGGAATCAAAGCCGAATTCTTCAGCAATCCTCCAAAGAATCTTAACTTCCGTTGATTTCCATTGAGCTTTTACGGTCTCTTGAACTTTAAAAAAAAGTATTAAAAAAAATATTTTCCGCTTGAATACAAACGCTGAAACAAGCCGGACCGCGCTTCCAAGTTTGTAGACAGCAGCACCGGGTACAGTATCTGCATTCCCCAAAGGGACCTGCACTAACGCTGTAGGACCACAGCTCTGAGCTGATTCTGGGATTAGCATTCACCGAGTGCGCTCACCGATGGAAGGACCCGTGTTCTGTGTTGACGAATGAAACCAAACAAATATCTTTCAAGTTTTGACACTGATGTGAATTTGAAGCGCCGGCGGTCATTGGTCGCAGGCGCAGCCATGACATGAGGAACTCGGTTGTTGCAGTCACTTCCCAACCGGTTGCAGTTTTGCCACTGACTCATAAGGTTGTGGGTTTAAATCCCACCCCAGAGACTTGCACAAAGTTCTCGGCCGGCCCTTCACTGAAGGAGCGCTGTTGGAGCTGTTGTTTCCGAGACAAGTTGTTACACTGTTTGTGCCCTGTTTGTCTTCTTAGCTGGACGCAAACATCCCATGTCACTGTTTCAAATATCAGGAGGGTTGCCACTGGAGTACAACACAATATACAAACTTGACCAACATTTCCAAAATATTCCCCTCCGTCAACATTTTTAGTCGCTATTTTGAGATTTCTCTGTGCGCAAGTTGACTGTCAGGGTTCATTCATTAAAATAGTGGCCACACTTCAAATACAAAGCGCTTTAACGTGTGCGGAAAGGAACTGCAGATGCTGGTTTATACCGAAGATAGACACAAAGTGCTGGAGTAACTCGGCGGGTCAGGCAGCACCTCTGAAGAAAAAGGATGGGTGATGTTTTGGGTCGCGACCCTCCAGCAGTTTGAGATGCTCGGAAGGCTGCTTTAAAAAAAAGTATTTCCGTTCAGCCAATAACTTTGAAATTATATGCAGTGTTTGTGTGCGCATAGAACATCTAACATATAAATCGCAACCAATCGTCAGTTTTTCTGCATACTCGCATCGTTTAAATATTCCAAACAAAGATTGGCTCTGTGCGAGCCAGTTGATCTGCATCAATGTTACTGGTTTAGTTGGAGCTTGATGGACGATGGTGATGATTGGGTCACAACCAGAAGACTGGATATGTGCAGTCCAGTCATATCTTCAGCTGATGTAAATGGTGAATAGGAATGAGACTGGATAGGGTGGGGTAATTTTCATTCATGGATCTAAGGACCTTGGAGAGATACATAACATCAGGAGGGAGATAGATAACACAAATTGTCACAGAATTTTCTCAGGATAGAGAAGTCTAAAAATAAAGGACATGGGTTAATGGGGGAAAGATTTAGAGCAGGGGTGGGGAACCTTTTCATGTTGGAATGCTGCATTAAGTTAGCTGTAATCTAATAAGGCCGCATCCAAGATACTTCAATCATATATACTTCAAAATGTACATTATTTTGTTCAAATAGCCCTCATGACTTACTAATGTTTTAATTGTGGCCGTCAGTTGGGGAGGATTATTTCGTTGAAACATCTGGTTTGGAATGAACCATTCAGGCTATGTCAAAAATTGAAGTATTTAGATTACTCCCAATTTCAGTTTGTTGTCTATGACCTCGTAAGTTAAAGCTCTTTAAGTGCTCATTCATCTAACATTCACCACAAATATTTTACTGTTGTTTAAAATATATCAGTGTAGTTCTTTCCAGGATGTTCTTTATACATTTTTGTAATAAACATCCTTCCACAGACCTATGGGTATCTTGAGATGTCCTCAGTACCACTTATTTAACTATTAAAACTCATCAATAATGAAAGCTTTCTTCCACCATGTGACTTGGTGTCTGAAAAGGATTACTCCAAGAATGATTGCATCGAAGGCATCCATTTCCATGAAGGCAGATGGACCACTGCAGTAATAATACCAAACACACACAGCAAGCACAAGGCAAAATATTTTTTACATTGTCAATATTTTCCAAACCCACGCAAAATGTCAATGAGGTTCGTTTTACAAGTAAACACTTTCAGAAAAGATTGATGCAAAATCAGGAATCTACGGATAGGAAATTCAGGGTAGAAAAATTGTGCAAGCCAGAATTACAAGAGCATAAATCTCCTATACTGAAAATAAAGATTTATTTGTGGTCTCTGAGCAAGATTGTAAATATAATGCTGATTGTGCTGTTGGCACAGAACAAGTCAAATGCTCTGTCAGTGACTGAAGATTATTTTGGATACTCTTCCTTTGTCATATTAATTACAAAACCCAAATGTTGCTGTACTTGGCGAAGTGTGGCCTGCCCTCCCTCCTACGCCACAGGGATCACCCGGGCCGTCTTCCAGTTCATCTGGGGGTCGAGGATGGACCGGGTGCGACGGGTCACAATGCACAAGTCGGCAGACAACGGAGGCAAAAGCGTGCCCAACAACGCTCTCACCCTGATGGCCACTTTCGTGTGTGGCTGCATCAGACGGAGCGTAGAGCCAAGTGTCACTACCTGCTACCTGTCCCCGTTGTTCCGAAGGATGGGCCTGGCACAGACGCCACGAAATGTGCCAGTCAGCTGGACATTGCTGCACCATCTGTCGCTCGTGGAAAGGTTCTTCCGGACCAACACCTTTGACCACAGGTCCATCGGGCAGTGGTCAGCATGGAACGTCCTGCAGGCACTGCAGGGAAATGACTCGATGGATCCTGTGGCATGGTTCCCAGAGCAGACTGCCCAGCTTGTCTGGCGAAATGCCTCATTGCTAGAACTCACCAACAAGTAACAAGACCTGGCTTGGCTGGAAGTGAGGGGAGCCCTCCCCATCAGATCCTTCCTGCACCGTCGGAACCTCACTGCCAGCGCACACTGCCCTTGGGACGGCTGCTACGGAGAGGAGATGGTTGCCCACCTCTTTGCAGAGTGTGGCTTTGCAAAGCGAGTCTGGAGAGGTCTGCAAGGGTCCATCACAATTTATTCCGAACAGCTCTGTCACAGAGGACTCTGTGATTTACGGACTGTTCCCAGGGACGCATTCAGAGACTGACATCGAATGTTGCTGGAAGGTCATCAACTCGGTGAAAGACGCTCCTTGTTCTGCCCGAGCTTTGTTGATCTCCCAGCGGAGCAAGATACCTGTCCGGGAATTTTGCCGACTCTCCCGCTGCAGACTGCAGGAGTACGTGCTGAGGGACGCACTGAAGCTCAGTGTAGCCAACGCCAAGGCTCGGTGGGGGAGGACCACAGTCTAAGATCCTTCCGCTGCTAGATATGGGGGGGGGGGGGGGGGGCAGGGTGTGGTGGAGACACCCCTCAAAAAAAAGGGAAGGGATTCCACGGCAGTGGGCCACATGGGTGGTAAGGGTGGGGGATAAATTTGTGTAAACAGAATTGAATGTTTGTATAGCCTCCGAGAATGTCGGAGGCTATACAAACATCTCCGAGGGATGAATTTTTTGCACAGTTCCTGTATTGTATATATTTATTACTTGAATAAAATGAAAAAAATGTTTAATTGTTCTGTTCATTGGATAAACAGGAACACCCATATTCTAAATACATGCTAAAGAGTGGCTCTCGGTCTCAGCTAGGTTGCTGTTCTGTTCTTCAAATTAGAAACAAAGAACTGCAGATGTTGGTTAATACACAAAAGTACATAAAGAAAGAAGGGACGAAGGGTCTCGACCCAAAACGATACTTATCCATGTTCTCTAGATATGCTGTCTGACCTGCTGAATAACTACAGCACTTTGGGTCCTTTTGTTTTAAACATACATTTATCATGGTGACCATCATAACCTGGGGATATACAAACCATTTCATAGGTTAAGTCGAAGTGGATTCTGCTATAAGACATCAAATATTGCTCTGCAAAGAGGCCTTATCATGAAAAGAGATATTTACTTTAATACAAGGTAGACAAAAATGCTGGAGAAACTCATCGGGTGAAGCAGCATCTATGGAGAGAAGGAATAGGCGACGTTTCGGGTCGAGACCCTTCTTCAGACTTTAATGCAACACCATTCACATCCATTTCAAGACACTTGTAATGTGTTTTTATGGCTAATCAAATACTTCTGATGTTAGTCACTGTTGCAATGTTGGAGTAGGAATAATGAAGCATGTGGCCATGCCAAAGAGGAAAGTGATGTAAACAATGAGGAATTAGTTGAGGAAATATAACAGACAAGAAGACTGATCCTTCCAGTCTGGACCAGATACCATGGATATTATTCTAAGGAATTATATATTCATTCTCAACACAGTTAAGCACACAGACACTATAAAATAGACAAAATTAATTTAGTCAGATTTGCCATATTCTCTTCCCTCTGGGGCTTATTTGTTTCAAAAGTATGAGGATAATTCAGTACATTTTTTACACAATTTCTCTCATGAAAAGTCTAAATTTGCAGGCTCTCTTCTGAATTTCACTAACAGCTTTGGTAATATTAGGCATCCTTCTGGTTTACAACATAATGACCTAACACAAAGTCACCCACATGCAATTGTGTCGTACCTGGCTGGTTCTGCACACTTTCAGCAAACCAAAAGTTACTTGAGCAGGAATGAGCTGGATGTGCTTTACCTTGGGAGACAGATGATTCATTTTCACCAGGGACATGTCATTGCTCCTGGTTACTCTATTAACATGTTCACTGATCTGTCTAACAACAGAACTTTAGGCTGTGATCCGAGCTTAATGCCTCCGAAGAATAATGTGACCATTCATAAGAGACGCTCTCACTGATCTTCGGCCATGAAAGCTCTATTCCAGATGCTGAAGGATTCTCCCCAAATGCCACTGTCGACTGCAGTATAGATTACTATTTACTTAGGAATGATTTTCTGATCCAGCTATTCTATGCATAACTTTTTTGTGCATTCTGCATAAACCCACTAGTTCTTAGAAAATAGGCAGGTAACGATTTCCAGTTGCAAATGGACCCTCAATTAACATTGTAAAAATTTCAAGGCTAAACTGGCATTGCCAGGAACAGCAAGTGGTAAATTAGTAAGTACAGGTTTGACTCTGTTTATTATTTGCAAGGTGAGAATAACTTAATGTAACTTAGTGTAATACAAAAGCATGTCATTCACCAAATGAGTCTACTGAATAAAGAGATTGATTACTATTGATTACTATACTGCATATTTGAAGAAGAGCCAGTTAGCGTCAAGGCAGCTATGCATGACATTAATTTTGCAATATTTTGTGGATTGTAAACCAACGCACAGAAAAAAACAGCTTACGTCTCTGAAGTTCAATGAGAATTTTACTCAAAGAATAGAGGAATAATATAAATCTCACTTACAAGTTGTAGCAGGGTTTCTTTGGATGAATATAAAAATCCTCTTTGTATTAGTGTTTTCCCACTTCTTGGGTTCTGGAAGTGCTTAATTTCTGCAGTAAGTAATTTTGGAAGTATTATGTAAGGTATTACGTTAAAAGACAACTTAAATGTCTTTGGAGATGCCTGCTGTGTGAAATGCATTACGTTTGTTTTGTGTGCTGCAACCAAGAGCTTAAAAGTAGAATGAAAAATCTGTTATTGCCAAAACACTATGGTCATTAGCCAATTCAGCCAATTGAAACTTTCCCCATAGATTTGGAACCAAATGTGCTTTGAATTCCTTTTCTGAAATTTTATTTTTACCATTTAGTATCATTTTGAGTAAGAGAATTCTTCCTGGTATTTCATTTTATCCAAATTCACTTGTTCCTGTATAAATTCGGAATAAATTGAAATAATATCCTTGGCTTAGAAATGCCATTTAACATTTTAAATCTTAACTATAACCACTTTCTCCTAAACCACAAAGCGCCTGAATTTTTAACATGTCCTCCTGGCTCCTTCTCCTTTGGATTTGAATGTCTTATTGTATTTACATCCTTTTTGTTTCAAAGCAACCTGTTGAGAAGAATGTACCGAATATGTTGTAAAGCCTTAACGTTTCCTTTATACATAGATAGGCCTTTACATTTACATTTTTCCGAATATGCAAGGAAACCAGAGCACGCAGAAGAAATCCACACAGTCACAAGAAAAACTTACAAACTACACAGACAGTGCCTGAGGTCAGGATTGAACCAGTATATCGAGGCACTATCTTAAGTGCTTAGGGACTAGGTGGGGGTTGATAATAAGGATTGCAGAGGTTACATATGGTCAAAGAGTCATAGAGCACGGAAACATTTGGCCTACCTTGCCTTTGCCAACTATGATGGCTACACCCACATGAGTCTCCCCTGCCCAGATTTGGCCATATACATCTATCCTATAATGAGTCTGTTCAAATGTCTTTTAAATGTTGTTATAGCAGCTGCCTCAACCACCTCTTCTAGCAGCTCGTTCCATATACCCGCCACCCTCTGTGTGAAAAAGTTGCCGGTCAGATTTCTATTGAATAGAAACATAGAAAATGGATGCAGGAGTAGACCATTTGGCCCATCGAGCCAGCACCGCCATTCAATATGATCATGGCTGATCATCCAAAATTAGTACCCCGTTCCTGCTTTCTCCCCATATCCCTTGATTCCATTAGCCCTAAGAGCTATATCTTGCTCTCTCTTGTAAACATTTAGTGAATTGTCCTCCACTGCCTTCTGTGACAGGGAATCTTTCTGCTCTCATCTAAACTTTCCCCTCTCATCTTAAAGAGAGTGAAATTGCACTCCAGCTCAGCTGCAGGGAACTCGGCAGCCCACTTCAGTGGATCAGACAACAGGAAAAGTTGATGGAATGCTTAATTTACTGGAAAGTCTGTCGTGCAGGAACAGGCAAGAGTCCGGCACCACATGGAATTAAGTGTAGGTGTCGAAGCCCTTCATGGAAGGAAGGTGACATAATGTCTTTCAGCTCATCCGTGAAACTCTCCATGCAATGGAACAAGCATCCACACATGTGAGTGTGCTGCCTGCAGCAAAAGAGGCTGCAGTAATGGGATCTTGGCCAGGGATCACCCTAGATAATATGCAGATTAGGAGCGGGAGGAGCCTGCTCTACAATTCAATAACATTTTGGTGATTGGACCATAACCTCAACTTCAAATTTCCTCTAGTCGACCATTCTATTTCTCTTTCCACACATGCTGCCTGACTTGCAGGGTGTTTCTAACATTTCCTATTTTTTTATATCACTGAACAAACCTTGTCTGCACTATTTCCAATTTGTTTATATCCTTTCACTAAAGAAAGAGACTAATGTCATGGATTCATCACCTGAGGTATCACATCACCCACCAACATCTTTCCAATTGATCAGGAAGATGGTCATTGATTTTGTATTATTGGAGGGAGGACAGTGTTGGGAAGGGAGAGAAACAGGAATGTTGGTGAATGCCAGATTGCACTTGAGGTTACTGGCATCAGCATTGTTTTGAGTCCATATGATCCGGGCAAATTGAGCTTTCTACCTTGTACCTCCCCTTATGTTCCTGTTCCCTCTTTTCCCATTGCATTCTGTCTTCCTCAGTTTAATCTTCCTCCACCCACCCCTCCACTGAGCTGCTGCAATAAGGGATGATCCTTAGAATAAACAGATTGAAGAGGTTACAGATGACCAGCACAACCCCATACAACTGCCCTACTGTGTCAGTCAAAGTTCCTTCAGAAATATAGCTTGTAGCTGCTTATTGTACAGTCTACGTTGTTCTTCGAGCATGGTGACTTTTACTGGACAGCTGCCAAGCACATGAATGAAGTCTTAGAATGGAGGTCTGAATCACATTGTCAGAGGATAACTCTTGTTCCCAATAGCCAGCCTTGAACTTGCTGCAGTGAGGTATATATAAACCTAACAGAGCACTCTTACATGCTGCAGGAACCGAGGCTGTTGCAAGGAAAACCTGCGCCTGTGATCACTTGTATGAACAAAATGTATGGCAATGTGCATAGTGTCAGTGACACCCTGCACTAAGTCTGTGCTCACCCTTGAGGTTTCTCCATCTGTTTATTACTGGCAAGAGGGAATGAAATAAAGCTGTCTCTCTCCGTACAGAACGCCTCAGGGACATTCCTCAATTACCCAAATGCTGCAAACTGCATGAAGTTGCTTCTGTCACCAGCAGCCACCTGGAGGGAGAGAAAAACACAGAATTCAAGAGCCATGGTTACATTAATAGTCACAATTAACATGATTTTGTCCTGTCCTGGATTAGCTGTTGTGGCTGCAACATTTGGCATTGATCGATACCATCCCTTTATTGAGGAGAAAGCATTGGTATTGATGTCTGATTATCACATATTCTGAAATACATTGAAAAGATTATTGTGCGCTATCCAGTCAAATCATTCTGTACTTGAATACAATCAAGCCATATACATGTAGTGCAGAGAAGAGTGTTACAACTGAGTTCAGAATATATAGTGTTACAGCATTATAGTATTACAACTACAGAGAAAAAAATTCAAGTGAGTTAGGTCAGAAGATCAAGTCTACACCATAACTTATGGGAGGACTGTTCGGTAGTCTGATAACAGCAGGTAAGAAGCTGTTCCTGAATCTAGTGGTATGTGCTTTTAAGCTTTCTATCTTCTAGCTGATGGGAGAAGGGTGGAGATGGAATGATCAGGGTAGAAAGGGTCCTGGATTATGTTGGCTGCTTTCCTGAGGCAGCTTGAAATGTAAGAGTCGGCTGGTCTGTGTGATGGGCTGGACTATATCCACAACTCTCTGAAATTTCTCAAAGTCCTGGGCAGAGCAGTTGCCAAACCAAGCTGTGATGCATCCTGCTAGGATGCTTTCCACCATGTACCTGTGGAATTTGGTTGGGGTCAATGAAGCCAAACCAAATTTTCTTAGTCTTCTGAGCAGTAGAAACGTTGGTGTGCTTTCTTGGACGAGGTTTTAATGTGGTTGGTCCAGGACAAATTGACAAAGCATCTAAAGCAGTTGTCCTTTCCGTAGATAAGGTATGAGAACAGTTCCTGATAATCTGTGGTGCTTAGACTTTCTTTTGGGAGCTTCTCATCTTCTCTATCTCGTCCTCTATTCCAGCAGGTTATCCTCTGTTACTTCCCAGCTGTGCTCAATTCCAGGGTGAAGATGCACTTGGCACTTCTGTCCTAACCGTGCTGTACCACAGTTCCTAAACAACCATAAAAGTCAATACCTCAACTTCTACAGATGTGCCATAGAAAGCATACTGTCAGGTTGCATAACAGCCTGTTTTGGGAACAGCTCTGCCCAGGATAACAATAAATTACAGAGAGTTGTAGATGTAGCCCAGTCCATCACACAGATCAGACATCATACCATTGACTCCATCTACACTTTACACTGCCTTTGAATAGCAGGCAAAACAAAGCTTCTCAATGTACCCCATTACATGTGACAATAATAACCTTAAACTGATGAATGGATAGGAAATGTGTAGGAAGGAACTGCAAATTCTGGTTTAAACTGAAGATAGACACAAAATGCTGAAATAACTCAGGGGGGGGGGGGGGGGGGGGGGGCACAAAATGCGTTCCCTTAATAAATGTTTCCAATAAACCAAAAGCCACAAAAACAAGCCCTGCTCAAAACTAAACGTATTATAGTTCCCAACGATTTTCCTGATATGTGCGACTTGAAGCACATAAAAAGCTTGTGAGGATTAGTTATATAGTATAACCACACAAATTTCTGTTTATTCTTCCATAATTAGCACACCTACTGTGTCCCAGAATTATTAGAATTTTATTTTTATTTTTTTTATTTTTGATGCTTTGTTCACTTTCATATATTTGTGCATCTCATTGGCATTGATTTTTCTGTCTCACAGAAAGAGTCTCAACATACAAATATTTGAGGGTGTGTGCTCATGTTCTCCAGTCTGAATTCAGATGCATATGGCAGATGGTACACAAAATGATTTTCCAGCATCTGCAGTTCCTTCTTAAACACTGCATATGGCAGATGATGTACAAGTGCAACAAAGAAAGGCAACACTATACTTATGGAGGGAATGAGGAAGATATTCATTGGGCTGTTGAAATAGTGCCAGAATCATTCAAGAGAAGACTCATGAGAAGGAAGTGTCATAACAGCATCCTTTGTCTTCTCTTCAGGCAGTGGTTCCATCCTTTCTGTGTCTTCCTGTGGAGGCTCAAAACTCCTCCATCTCCTCCACACCTTCACAGCAAGTCACCTTGCAGGACTTGTGTGACCATCATGAGTTTAGCCAAGTTATATTGTGGAAGCCCCTTGTGGTAGAAGTGCGTCTGCAGTTGATAGTTAGTTGTATGTTCAACACCTACTCTGGTGTATGAATAACACACTTCATAAATGTTTCCAATAAAATAAAACCTACAAAAAAACAAGCTGTAGGTTGAAGTTAAACGAGTTCAAGACAAGATTTTTAAGCCTTCTTTCATCTCCCTCTAGTGTAAACACCTGTATAGAGTTGTTGAGTTGAATGTTCATCCTCTGTGCTGAAAATAACATGTCTAGTCATCTATTTATTATTTTTATTTCTCTCTCCAGGTCTTCTACAAAAGGAAAATTTCCAAGAACCTCAGCAGGTGCTCAATAATGTATTTCTGAGCCATAATTCAAATGTTCTCCAGTTTGATCCTAGATTTGCTCTGAGTTACCTGAACCCAGCTGGTAGCAGTTGGCTATTATAATTGGCCAAGTCTGACCAAAGAGCAAACAATATAAAGGGAACATAAATTCTTTATTCCTTCTGTCCAACCCACCCTTCCCTATCTCCTCTCTGACATGCTACATGAAAGCTGTGATGATGAAATTGCTTCCTAACGTTCACTAGCAGAATATTCTGAGGTTTGTAAAACTGCGCTCCAGTGCCTTAGAGGAGAGAGTAAAGAGAGGCAGAGAAAAGCATTTGGTGCATTAACTGAGAAGTACCGCTGATTTCTTAATTTAATGTTCCTTAACAAAGACTTTGAAATTCAATGGTGCTGATGGAAGCATGCGAGTAAAACATTTTGGTTGTTGGGGGGTTGTTCAAATTTAACAGTGCCTGAGGCCCAATAAAGTAGCGTTATGAAACATAGCTTACTAAAGAATAGTCTTCCCATTGTCCACCTGCACCTGCCATACAAAATAAATGGATAAATATGGTGCTCGGGCTGGACTTAAGCTACTATGGGCAAGGGGAAGGTGGTGAGGATTCAGTCAGGAATCAGAAGTGGAGGTTGAGGAGAGGATTGGCTGTTGGTGATTAGTACTCGTGGGACTTATGATGGGCACTTGGGCATGGTGAGGGGTCAATGAAGAGGTTGGAGAGTTGAGAATCTCTGATCACCAGTGAGATTGTTGGGAGATCAGAATCTGGGGTTCAGAAGCTTCAGGTATAGGGGATGTAAAGTCCACGTCAGGAGCCAAGAAGAGTTCTAGAGCGGATGGGCTTCAAAATACTGAGTAAAGTCGATCATTTACAAACATCCTTCATTCATGAGATAGACAGGAGCCATCCGTACACAAGAACATTCAACAAAGTCAGGCTGGCCTCAGCTCCGCTCTGTGCCCGATCTCCATAGCGCTCAATCCTCCAATCTTTCAAACATGTATGTACCCACACTTTTATATTCTTCTCATGATCCCAGCCTTCACAATACTCCCTGGGAGAGAATTATAGAGATACACACCCTCTATGTGTAAACATTTCAGATGCACCTCAGTTTGAAACAACCAAACTTCATCTTGAAACTATGTCCCCTCATTTGAGACTCTCCCTCTTGAAACATCCCAACATCTGCTTTGTCATGTCCCCATAGGATCTTATAATGTTCATTCAGGTCACCCCTCATTCTTCTAAGCTCCAAATAAAACACACCTAACCTATTTAAGGCTCTTGAGAGAACAATTTACTCAATTTGCCTGACAAATCTCTTTTGGACTGCCCCCATTGATGCTACTGTATATCCTTTCTTAGGTAATGGAACCAAAACTATGTGCATTTATATTTGTTTTCTTTCCAACAGCTTTTCTCAAGCTTCCTGTCCCTGAAAATGTTTGCCACATTAACCAACAATTAGTCACATAAAGCAATCCTTAGATTGATGACAACATTAAAAGAACATTTAATATGCAGAGGCCACAATACCTATGACACATATGTTACACTCATCCTCGAATACCTCCGCAACTGGTCCATGGCAGGCACTATCTCCCTGGAACAACTGGATAACAAAGGCATCTGCACCAGATTCCTATTTATTAATCATAGCTCATCCTTCAGCTCCACCTTCACGCTAACCTGAGAAAGGAACTAAAGACAAAGCTTCAAGATAAGGGGTTGATCATTTAAAACTGATACATGTGGACATTTCTCTTGCGGAGGGTAATTAATTGTTAAAATTCTCTACTGCCGAGAAGGATTTCTCACATAACACCACTATTGTCATGGTACCAACACTGCAGCAGGTCTATGGGGTTCTCTAGCACCTTTGGAACTGTGCGCTTGCCAAATTATCCACATCCTTAGGACAAATAGAAGAATATTCCAACTGTTCATTTCCCCCCAGTAGATGCTGCCTGACCCACTGACCTCATCCAGCTGTTTGTTTTTTTGCAGAACATTCCTGTTGCTATAGCAAACCTGACTGGGTTAAGCTAATTTTATATATTAAGCACTTATTTCTAATCAGACAGCAACCAATAGTTGATTATTCCCAATACATTCAGGCATGACAAAGCTTTGATTCTCATTTGCCTTTGTTTCAGAAGGGAAGTAGAGCTAATGAAGGAAATTATAGATCGGTGAACCTCAGGTCGGTGGTAGGGAAGCTATTGGAGAGGATTCTTTGGGATAGGACATTTGGAAGAGAATGGGATAATTAAGGACAGTCGACATATCTCTGTCTGCAGCGTGTCCTGTTTCAGTAAATTGATTGATTTTTTTGAGGAGGTGATGATGGTGATTCATGAGGACAGGCAGTGAATATTGTTAACTTGGATTTTGATTAAGCACTTGATGTAGGCTGATCCAGAAGATTAAGATGTATGGGATCCATGGTGACTTGGGGCGTGTGGATTCAGATCTGATTTAACTATAGAAGGCATGTAGAGGACAGTTTTATTCTATTTAAAATTTTAGTCCATCGTGGTTTGCTTTAAAATCAATTCGAGCAAGCGGCACAGAAATGTTAACAGGATTACCTTTTCCAGGAGAACCTTATCACTGAGGCGCTTCAGTTACAGACTCACACAATTTGCATTGGTCTTCATTCTATTCATGTACCTACTATCACAATTCCATGCACTTGTCCACACTGGGTCCCTGGTGGTGGTCCTGAAACAGTCCAAATTGTACTCACCCTTGCAAACTACTAGCGCTCCATCCTCTGTGACTGTGGCGACCAAAGGGCAAATATCTGTTGTAGAAACATAGAAAATAAGCGCAGGAGTAGGCCATTCGGCCCTTCGAGCCAGCACTGCCATTCAATATGATCATGGCTGATCATCCAATATGAGGAGAAGGCAGGAACGGGGTACTGATTGTGGATGATCAGCTATGATCACATTGAATGGCGGTGCTGGCTCGAAAGGCCGAATGGCCTACTCCTGCACCTACTGTCTATTAGTCAAGCATGATTTCCCCTTCATAAATCCATGCTGACTGACCGATCCTGTCACTGCTATTACATCTTTAATAATCAACTTAAACATCTTCCAATGTCAGGCTAACTGGTCCATAATTCCCTGTTTTCTCTCGCCCTCTTTTTTTTAAAAGTGGGGTTACATTAGCTCCCCTTCACTCCACCATGATTTGACATTGTTTTAAATTCATGGTCAATTTGACTTTATTTTGTTTCAATGCCGATGTGCCACCCTTCCCAGACCATTTTTGCCTTAACCCAACAATTTATTTAAAATGGCCCATGCTCATTAGGTTTACAATCGTGTGTCCTGCTCCAAATTGAATAACAGGGCACTTTTCCACATTAAAATCCATTAAGTATTACTTTGCTCTTTTGTTTATAGCGGTTCCTTTTCCCATTATTAGACTTTCCTACGCCAGTTTCCAAGCACTATCATTTGATGTCATTAACGATTTGTTTAAACATGTTACTGTACTGCGCTCTGTCATATATGATGTGTAAACAGAGAACGCTAGGAACAAACCCTGGTGCAACTGTTTACAGAGGAGGCCTCCATTTATCAGCGCTCTCTACTTTCTAATTCAACACTAATTTGTTCTCAATTCTTTGCACCATTATCTACTTCAAATGCCTCAAGTATGGAGCTTGCATGTCACTGCTGTTTGACAGCATAGTGGTAGTCTCTTCACCTCTGTAATAATATTTGCATAATACTCAGATTAGAGTCAGCAAACACCTGGGATCATTATGTTCAGTGCAGCTTCTGGAGTTCAAGAGGTCACCGCATAAATTAGTTAAGCGCAGAACTGGATTAAACCAGTTCTCAAGATACTGCATTAAAATTGCGTGTTCTGTGAAGCAGAAATAAGGAACCCACCGGGTAGAAACAGTGACAACATCACTACATGCCTCTCACATGCCTGCCTAATGTTTTACTATAATGTGCGAGTCTTCAGGCAGCACGTTCAAACAGCAGAGAACTCACTCAACAAACATTCTCTGGGGAATAAATGATGTCTAGAAGCACTGTACCAGAAAGTCGCACAGCCAGTGGGTTTGAATTACATTAGATGGAAGAGTGAAACTTAGGCGGTTTATTGTCATCAAGTTCTTGACTGATGTTCTTGTCTTGATTGCTCAGATCATGTTTACCTTAAGATCATGTATAGTTGGTACAACAAGCTTAACCTAACTCTCCTTCCTCACATTTGATTTAGTCTAAACATGGTTATAGTCAAATGCTAGAATTGCATTGCAGATGCAGATCTGATAACAAAGGCATCCCTAATACATAGTTTCAGTGGTGCAATCTGCAGCATCAATGCAATTTACCAGACACCAACATAGTCAAATTTTAATCCTTGTTAATGGCATTGCAGGATTTTTCCATAAGTCATGTGAGGGTTAACAACAGCAAATTTCTGTTAATACAGTGCAGCAAGTGCCAGCAATAACATTTTTAGATGTGTTTGATGGTGTGAGGCCAAACTCAGTGCAGTACTGATAATTTACATTTTATTATTACAGAGATTTTAATTACAAGCTTTCATCCCAAAAGATCTGAGAGTGCCCAGATGTTGCCTGCCAATTCAGAAATCTGTACGTGTTAGTCTATGCATTTGGTGCGATTAGGCACGTGCACTCTCTTTGCAGCACGTGACTTTTCCTTTATACAGCTGCAACCATAATCCAAATCTGTGATGGAAGAAAGGACCCAGTGCAAAGCTGCCGGATGATCTTATTTTGGACTCATTCTGTAGTCCAAGATACAGGGCTTTTGATCATCTGTATTCTGGATTGTAGTTGGACTATGCTTCTTGAAGTTATCCATCACAGGCAACGGATGTTTCTGATTCTACATCCTGATTGCCCTTTGAACTGACCAGGCCATTTCAGAGGGCAAAAAACCCCCCACAACGTGCTGGAGTACTACAGCGGGTCAGGCAGCATCAATGGAGGATATGTATAGATGATGTTTTGGGTTGGGACCCTTTTTTGGAGTTTGAAGAAGGGTCCCAACCTGAAACATCACTTATCCATGTCCTCCAAAGATGCTGCCTGACCTGCTAAATTATTCC